>NW_020455501.1:205542-453594 GCF_003342845.1 Nothoprocta perdicaria
TCCCATAAAATATGGAAAAAAGGCCTTTTTTTTTTTTTTTTTTTTTTTTTTTAACATGATATTATAGCAGTAAAACACCCTGGTGTGAATTTTTCAGGCTCTTGATACACAGCATGGATGGATGAAGGCAGAGGCCACACTGCAGTACACCTCCAGGCCATGTACTAATGGGGCCTATAAAAAACACCTTGTCATGTCTTCTGGCTTGCTTGTCAAATGGTTTCCAGATTTAAGACCCCTAAATAGAGTCTTTCAGAAGATCTACATCCATTAAGTAATATCAAAAGCAATTCTAAGCATGTGAAATGAGACCTGTCGCTTCAGACTCACAGAGACATACATCAGTGAGGTGTTTCTAGCATTTTCCTTTATATTGGACAAACTCTGAACCAAAAAAAAAAAAAAAAAAGACTGAAAGACCAAAAGAGAGATCATAAGACCAAAAGAAAGAAAGAGAAAGAGAAGAGGGAAAGAGAAAGTAAGTACTTTCTATCTTAAGTAGATAACTAAAATAGTTTACTCTTGGCTTATTGTCAGTCTATGAAAACAGTCACATGATTTCACTTTGGAATTGTCTGCATCTCTCCATGAGCAATGAAAGGAGTTTCTTAGGAGTAGTTCCAGTGGTAAAATAACCTTTATGCATTGAATCTTACAGGATGCTGCCTTTAGTATCCAAGGTCTTTCAGACCTCCATTGCAATTCAAAGAGAAGGCTGGGTAAAAATAAAGACCACTGTGGATATGGTCCTGTTTATAAAACAAGACTAATAACACTTTGTTTCTRCTCTCTCCTGCCTGCTTTTTCTGTCTGTGATGGAAGATCTTTTCTCATTGTGTTCAGTCTACAGTACCTTGAACAGCACAAACTAAGTCTTGGTTCAGGTTAGCTAGTTCTCCTCTAAGACTTTGCAAAAAGCAATACTGGTGGAAGATATGCCTTCTRATGCACAACACTGCCTTGTCCTGTCTGCATCCAGGTGCTCCTAAACAGCCAACAAATTTAAGTCGAGCAAACAGTGACTGAAAATAGAATATAGTTTCTGTAAACTGCAGTCAGCATGTGGTCAGTAACTTTGGGAAACTGTTCCTGCTAAACCTCAAGGAAGATGTGATCTCAGAAAACTGGGAAGAAGTGGAACAATTTGAGTCATTCTCTTGACATTGTACAGGGATGCTAATATCACAACACTGCACAACTAACTTTATTGAAATATCCTTCAGCAAAGCTGAAGCATCAAGATGGTTCTTTTGGGAAACATTGCAAAGAGCTTGTTGGAGGTATAGGAACTTCTGCAGAAGGTTTGTCCTGCTCGTTTCCCAAGGAACGATTTTTGTGCCCACCTGGGCTGTGACAGACTCATCACTTCAGTCCCGAGAGACTGATATATTTCTCAAGAGTGAAATATTGTGCAGTTCAGCAGGAAAGCCAAGTCACAGAATCATTAAAAAGAGGTCTGTAAGGATGAAGAGAGGTCATCAAGGCCTTTCCTTTGCCTCAAGGCAGGATCAGTTGTTCCTCAGCCATTCCTGACAGATGTTTGTATAAAAATAATAATAATATCTCGAATCATAGCCTTCCCAGGAAATCTATCCTAGTGCTTAACTGGCCTTACCATTAGCAACTTCCCACTCATGTATAACGGAGCTCTCCCAGCACTCAGTTTAAGACCATGGCTTCACATCTTGTCCCCTAMGGATATGGAGAACAGTTTATTCCTTTCCTCTTTATAGCACTTTTTATATAGTGCAAGAATGCATCCATAATTCCCTCTTACTGTATGTTTGATGTCCATGCCATTGCCTAAACTCAGCTGTGCAATGAGCTTCCAGGCATTCCAGTGGGGTTTACACTCACTTATGGCACTGCTAAATTCAGTCCTTCCTTTGTCTCGCTCCTGGTCATTAGCAGTGACACAATAGCTGTTAGGTCTCTGCAGCACAAGGGAGGTAGTGAAGCGTTGCTGCCTGAGGGCTTGTGGCAATGTGGCACAGTGCTTGTTAACAGTTTGTGCAAGTGTACAGATGCAGACAGTCTCCTGGGCACGGGTGATGCTAAACTCAGTCCTGCCTTGCCAGCCTATGTCACTACTAACTTTATTCATACGCTGTCCTGGAAACTATTAACCTCAGAATCACAGAATCACAGAATATTTAAGGTTGGAAGGGACCTCTAGAGATCATCTAGTCCAACCTTCCTGYTCAAGCAGGCACACCCAGRGCATGTGGCACAGGGTGGCATCCAGGYGGGTTTTGAAGACCTCCAGAGTAGGAGACTCCACAACCTCCCTGGGCAGCCTGTTCCACTGCTCTGTCACCCTCACAGGAAAGAAGTTCCTCCTCACCTGGAGACGGAACTTCTTGTGCTCCAGCTTGTGGCCATTGCCCCTCGTCCTGTCGCTGGCCACCAGTGAAAACAGCCTGTCCCCTTCCTCCCTGCATTCTTCCTTCCTGAACTTATACATATTAATCAGATCCCCTCTGAGCCKTCTCTTCTCCAGAGAAAACAGGCCCAGCTCACTCAGCCTCTCTTCGTACGAGAGATGTTCCATTCCCTTAATCATCCTGGTTGCCCTTCTCTGGACCCTCTCCAGAAGCTCCACGTCCTTCCTATACTGGGGTGCCCAGAACTGCACACAGTACTCCAGGTGCGGCCTCACCAGAGCTGAGTAGAGGGGCAGAATCCCCTCCCTTGACCTGCTGGCAACACTCCTCCTGATGCAGGCCAGGATCCCATTGGCCTTCTTGGCCAGGAGGGCACACTGCTGCCTCATGGTTAACTTGGTGTCAACCAGGACTCCCAGGTCCCTCTCCGTGGAGCTGCTTTCCAGCAGGTCGACCTCACTGTTTTTTAAGATCCCTGGTCCTTGAAGCCTGATTCTGATTTCTCCTGAACTGATGCCCTGTGAAGGATGCTTGTGAGCTACATCTACTGCATGCATTGAAGAAGAGGGCTGCCCACATCTTTGCCCATCAGCCCACTGCACCACTACAGAATGCAACCTGCCTGGTCCAGGGGGTTTGTTTCACCCACACCAGACTTGCTTAGACTGCATAAATATGAGCTGAGCTCCAGCTAGTTGATGAGCCCACTCCAAGTCTTTTCCACTAGACAGCTTGGCTGAGGTGGTCTATAGGCTTACAGGTTTGCAGCATGGCTGGTAAGCAAGTCCAGCCTAGAGAATTGCCTTGAACCTGCACTAAAGTCACAGAGTAGAAGCTCCCACAGTGCCTCTCTTTCTCCTTCTACCCTCAGTACTTTATCTGAAGTGGCTATAATTTGACTCTCATGAGGCAGTCTCCTGTATCTATCGTTTCAGCCCTTGTCCTGCCTCTCTGAGCACATACAAATTCCCRAGACCAAATTCCCGCTCATTTGCCCATAGCCATGTCTCATTCTATGATGAAAGACTGAGTTAGTGAAACCTCGAGGAATCCCATTACATTTCATGCTGGAAAAACAACCAAGCTTTGCTAGCAGGTCCCAAARACAGATAATAATATATGAGATGGGCTGAGGCCAACAGCTGCTCCCGTTCCTCCTCTCTGTAAGAATAGTCAGGAGGAGACATTTCCAACCAATTATAAATGACTTTCTGTAGCCGTCATCTTTCAGAGTACTGTCTCACAGTGAATATAACCCYTTTTCTCCCCGCTTTCCTCGTCTATCAAGATCTGCATGAGCTTGGTAGCCTTTCCATCTCAGCCCACGTTGCTGGGCAGAAGGCTTCCATCCAGCTCCCTGACTGCTTTTTCACTTCAAAGGCCAGCAGGGAGTGGGAAGCGCAGCAGAGGCCACATTCCTGCAATTTATTTGCCTTGCAGCCCAGTTGCCTCACTCTGTTTTCCCTGTCAGAGGTACTGGCAGCTCCCTCCAAGGTCTTGTTTTGCTCTCAGGCACACAATGCATTCCYATGGCTTTTCCCAGAAAGAAAAGAGCACGTCGTGCCTAGGTGAAGATATAAGCTTTAGTCTGCTTCTCTCTTTAGTAGGACTTAAAATCCTGCCTCATCTACCTTTGGTTAGGTCTGTACCCAAGTTCAGCAGTGTGCCTGGGATGATCAGATTTGGGATGAGGTCCTAGCCTAGGGTTCCTGTGAAGTATGAGGAGTAGGAAATTCCCAAAATCCTAGTGTATGTTAAAAACCCACAAGACTTGAATACAAACCCAGGACAATGACATCAAGTGGCATTTTTTTTTAGCCACTGGAATATTCCATTCTTTTGTGAACTGCTTTGATTGTAACTCAGCAGATGGAGACAGAAGCCGTCTTGTTTTGTCCACAGTAATTCAGGAAAGTTCACTATGAACAACATGCTAATAAMGATAACAAGGATTTTTTTCCCCCTTTGCACATTCTTTGACAGTAAATCATGTTCATCTACAGCAGATCAGTCCCTGCAAAGTTTTGATCTCTTTCAAACAGATTCTAGACATAGTTCAGGATCTAACACAGGTCAAGAACCATTCCCAACAAGCAAAGTGGATGAAGCTACCTAGGTTTGAAGGCTACTAAGGTTTAAAAGCATGGCTGCAGATTCTGCAAAGGCAGATGACCTCAGAGTCACAGCACAATCTTCAGCACATTCAATTTATTTTCATTGACCTAGGCATTGAGATGGCTCTTTGCTATATCACGCACCATGTCATAAAATTTTCCTCAGAAATACATTAAGTTCAACAGCCTGGGGTTTTCATGGAAGGAGTGGTTGACTGGTTGATGATCCATGATGACCCATGTATGATGGGAATCCATGATGATTCCCGTCATACAAGTTTAATCTATTCAACTTTGCCTTGACCATGTTGTAGCAAAACTGGTGTGYTTATTTTCCCATCTCTATTAATGCAGCTTTCCAGCAGAGCTTTGATGATTTAAAAAAAGAAAAAAAGTATTGTTCTTCTAACCTGGAACAGTTGCATTCCCCTGGGAGGTCACAAGACTTATCACTGTCCAGGATTTTCAGACATATCCCAAATCTTTCAAAGGACCCATGAAGACAGTGGTCATCCTGTGAAGGCTTCAGTCACAACTCCAGATGTCATGATATGTAAGCCAGGCAAAAAAACAAAGTGACAAGCCTTTTCCTGAAATGCTTTAAAAGCCTTRCTGGCATTGAAGCTTGTGGAGAATAAATGGAAAAGAATGACTGTAACATCAATAGGATAACATCTAGTAATTAAGTGCTACCAAGGMGTCACTATCATGATAACTTCTGCTCATGGTGAGCAGCATGTGTCCTAGGGAGTTGAGGGATATACGTTTGTGTATGTATGCACGCTGTTTGTGTTATAGTTGCATGCTTCTAGGTGGGATTCACATGACCAAAGTGCACACATGACACACGAGCCTCAGCAGGCCCTTGCCTTCATCTCCTGCTCTCCTTCTGCCTCTGTCTTTCCTTTCATCTCCCCTYAAAACCTGAGAACTCAGAGATTTCCAACCGTGATAGAGACATCTGCCTACCAGAAGGACATCTGCAATGGGGCTGCTGTGGCAGCTTTTCCATGGGAATTGGCAGCATTCAGGGTTTGAAAGGGGTGTCCAGCTCCTCACTGCCGTTCTGCTACAAACTGCTGCATCTGAACCTCTGAGCTTTGCATCACACTTCGGGGTTACTGCCCTCCAATGGCTGCAGCTCTTTTCCCCCAGGACCCACTATTTGCAGACTCCTGCATCACTTCAGACTCATCTTATTTGTTATTTCCCAAATGGAATATCCTCATCTCCCTTCTCTGTTTCCAAGTTCCCTTGCTCATTTTCAGGACTCCGCTGAAAAAAAAAAATCCATATGTTGCACAGGAGAATATAACTAGCAGCAGAAACACAAAAGATTGCAGAACCAGGTTAATATTAAGAGTAATATTGGCCCTGTATGTCTCAGGGGAAGGTACTGACATAGCACTGGAGACCTAGATTTTTCAGATCTTTAAGCTGTTATCCAAGAAATTCAATTTCTCTGTATCTTCTTTTCCCATGGTAATATTTCCTCTCCTCACTCTCATCTGTCAAATCTGTCTAGATAAAAAGCTCAGTAAGTCTTTGCCTGCATGCTTAATGCTTAACACAAAGACATCCTGACCTTGCTTAAAGCTTCTAGACATTATTGCAGTAAAAAAAATAATATCTTTGTAGCATATATTTGATCAGATAATAGTGTCTTTTCATCAAGACCTTCGGTATGGACTTCTCACACCTCTACCTCTACCGAGGAGATGCAATCCTATGGAGTTAGATTTAGAGCGCTGAAGTACCAAAGTAAATGAGTTTAGCCTCAAACACTCCTTCTTCCCTACACAAATGGAGTTACTTAGAAGCAGTTGGGGAAAAATATTCCATTCCTCACAGCAGCCAAGAGCCACGGACAGGAGCGACATAGCTGCAATTCCTGATGCACAACCCACCTGCCGCGAGGCTGCTGAGTGCAGGCACCATCACACCCTGCTCTGAAATTTCTTCTTTTTTTTTCTGCTACTTCCAAGCCAAAAAAAAAAAAAAAAAAAAAAGAACCACAATTCCTGCAGCAGATTTCAAGGAGCAGGAGGGAGGGAAGATGTGTAACACATGTGTTTTGCAGTAGGACATCGTACCTCAGACCAATCCATCACTGTCCATCCGCCCTGCTGGGCCCAGGCGGCAGGTCATGGGCTGCAGCCCCAGATCCACCGCTTTTCCAGGAGGGATCAAAGGACTGAGGTCTGGAGCAGCGTGAGCATCCCCGGATGGGATTACAGTCAGGACATGTGATGCTCTCTGTTTGAGAGCTTTTGGTGTTTGACTCTCTGCAGCAGGTTGGGTTTAATCCCCTCCCTGCCTGCCCAGCACCCAGGAGAAGGCGGCATCATGGGGGAACCTTTCTTGGTACAAAGAGAACGCAGATCTGCTGGGATCACAGCAATTTCCAGTAGCCAAAAGCCTGTGGAAATCTGACAGGATGCAACCGAGTGTCCTTATAAAGAAATAAGCGTTATCAGGTGAAATATCCAGGTGCCATACTCTTAATAAGGTCCTTTAGTGGRTTAAAACTGAGGTTAAAGCAAATAGCATTCAGAATAATTCCCCTCAAACTTATTAAAAAGAGTGCACCCTTCCTCTGTTTCCTGACATCTCCCACATCACAGCTTTGTGTTTTGTGGTCCTGGATGCCAGGTAGGACACCAGGCATTGGTTCCATAGAGTTGTCATTATGGGACCAACTTACAGCAGGATTGGCTCCCTGGACTGAGTTGAGGATTCCTGTCTCTGCAGGTGGGATTTCCTCTGACAGAGGAATATCCAACCAAMCAAACAAAACAATCAAACACGAAAACCCTTTTCATGGCCCTTTCCTGAAAGGGTCATGTTCAATACACAGCTAAGACCTTAGGAGACTTCTGGATGTAGAGCAGGTTGCAGTAAGGCCCATGGTACCAAGCACCTGAGGAGAGTGAAAACAGAGGAAAGTCACATACCAGCATAGAAACAACTTCCAGAAATGAAAAGAGAATGGGAAAGACACCCTCACTAAAACCTGGTAGGGCTAGCACTGGTCAGTGGGGTGCTGCATGGGGGATAATCACAGGAAGCAACAGATCGTGGAATGAGCCATGGGCATGTTCTCTTCTCTAGTTTTGTCATATGCCTGCACAGACATGACTGTCCCTTGGTTCTGGTTCATTTTGCCTATTTCCCTCATCCCAGCATTGGGAAGTGTCTTAAGAATGCCAGACTAGAATAGACCTTCAGAATCAGTCTACTGCTATCTTAGCAAGCACATCCCACAGTACCTTCAATGGAGAAAACATAGGCTCTCTGAATTTTGGCCTCTCCTATCAAAAATAACCTGACTCCATTATCCCTCCATTAAAATTCTAGGACTCCTCATCCTATGACTGCAAGAAATTTTTCAGCTTCTTTTCCTGGCTTAGGTGGAAGCCTCAGCATGTCAGCCTTGTGCTGCAGTTGTCACGGCTTCTTGTAAGCACTCTATATATTAAGAGGAGCGACTCCCACAAAGGCTTTGCGCTTAAGATCCATGACAGTGTTTTCCAACATTGCCTTGTTGCCTCCAATTATCCTGACATCTAGCTGACACGGGAAAGAAGATCCATTTCTTCCTTCCAGAGGCTGTGCGGAAATATCCCCTTCCGTGACACCCTCATTCACTGTCCTCCTCTCGGATGAGTTAGGGTAAAAAGAAAAGCAAACATCTGCTTTGGTGAGCAGCCGGCACCTCACGCCTAAGGAAGAAATATGCATGTACCGAGGCAGAACATGTCATATTGTTTAGATGTTAAGGGCAAGCAGTACCGTGGGACGTGGCATGAATCACATCTGCAGCTTGCATGGAGGTTAAGGGTACCCCACAAGAGGCAGCTGGTGCTGATTATCCTCCTTTTTCTTCTTCTTTTTTTCTTTTTTTTTTTTTTTCCCTAATTCCTCCCTTTATGATAGAATCCAGTAATTCATCCTCAGCACGGACTGTGTGTCTGTTCCCCTTGGAATATCCCAGGGATGGGTTAGCAATCCATCACAGGGAGATAGTGAGCTTTTCTTCTTGTTTTCCCCCAGGTGAGCTTGGTGAAGCCAACGTATTTCTACCACCTCGAGCAGATGGAGACTGTGGCCTGGTGTGCTCAGTCTCCAAGAAGAGGCACCATCAGAAGTAGTGTTTCGAATTAAAGAATTTATATAGATAAGGAGACTGACAGAAAGTAAAAAATGCAAGGTTGCAGGACTCATAAATGCCTTTGAATGGAAAGAGCCATCTTCTATGACAGCAGCTCAGACACACACAAATCACATATAAGTCATTACAGATGATCAGCTTGTCTGCCTAATACTGCAACTGGAATAACGAGTAACTTGCTTTCATTCTGGCATCTTGTATCCTGAAGGACATTAAGGACTTTGCAGAATGGGGTTGCAGATCTCCATGAAGGTCCCTTCCTCTCCAGGGTGAAACATGTGGCTGTCTAGTACCAAAATACATGGTGGCCYGGGTGTTTGTAACAAGAAATGAAATGTTTCACACATCATTTGAAATTATGCTCTGGGAATGTAAGGAGAAGGATCAAGCTGAGGGATTGCATTTTACTAGGTAGAAAAGTGAGCAATGCAGTCATTCTGAACACTGACTGAGTGCAGGTTGTATCAAGTAGAGAGTGCCTGTTAAAGATGTCCATAAGCAGCAAAGCATCTTAAAATGTTGTAATTGTTGGAAAATATTGCATACACCCTGAAAAGACCAAGTCTTTTAAGGCTTTCAAAATAATGTATTTGAAATTATTAGTCATGGTTTGAAAATCCTAGCTTTTAGTCTTTATCTTGAGAAAAGATGTTAAACTAAGTGATAGAGTAGACATCCTTTTTAACTGCTTCAGGTTTTCCTAAGAACAGTACAGTTATACTGGGTTGGGTCAACCAGGTCAACCATCAGTCTTAAATTAGTACCTGGAGGTGGCCAACGTGGAGAATAAGACAAGCACACAGTGAAGTTACTCTCAGGATATCCTGCTAACTCCTAGCAAATGCTTTTCATTCAAGATATTTGTTGAAAACACAAGTTATAGTTTAGGGAATATAACATCACCAATGTGCCAGGTACCAGCCTGGAATAAAGAGGGCAGGTCATGCCTTGGGCTGTTGATCACATCCCATTTTTCTTCATCCACTTCCTCATCTCACTCACTTGTCTTCACATCCATGCTCCCAGGTGTTGGCAAAGCTGGAGTGTCCAGACACAGTAGCTTTTCACCAATGGCTGCTAATGCTCAGCAACCTGTGCCATGTGGTTAGAAATGACTGCAGAGCTCTGTAGTTCATAAAAATTCCAAGATTATTAGCTTAATAATAAGTCTAGTCTTCCCATGTCAGTACATTACAGACCCCCGGCTAGGCATTTTAAATCCAGGACTATGAGAGAATGTTGTAAAGTCTCCAGCCCACAAGCCTGTTTTTTTCTTTGAGAAAGGGGAAAATTAATAAGACRACCTAGAGAATGGGAATAAATCCAGGAGACAAAGCAAAAGAATGAGAGGGATGGAAGAAAAGAAAAAGGTGGAAAAAAGCCAGAGGGATAAAGATGGAGGCTGATAAATTGTTCTGTAGAAAGTCATATTGAAACTTTGTTTACAATCTCATGGTACCAAAGCATGCAGTATTAATAGCCTTCGACACCTTGTAAACTCAGCAAAACTTATTTTGCAGAAAAAAAGTTCTTTCCCAGAAGTCTCCTCTTTCTTGCTTAACATGCATTTTCTGGGGCTGACATGTCCCCTTTCACCACAACGTCAGAATGGAAGTTGGAACATTTGTCAGGATACCTGGCATAATGCCCCATACTCTTGCAAAGGAAAAACACAAAAACAACTCCATCGGATCCTTAGTGACCCCAATTGCCCCATAACGCTCTTCTGGGACAACAAGGCTGGAGGAAAACTTGTAAACTCCACTTGTGAGGTAGCCACTCATTATTGTCCCAACCCGATAGATAAAGACGCTGAAGTCAAGTAGCCCAGGGTCACACAGAAAGCTAACGTCAACACTGGGATAGAAGCAAGGGCTGCATCCTGTGTTACTAACAGAGCCCGTGATGACGTGCAAACCAAATTATGGTGTGCTCTTTTGACCTCATGCAACAGTATTAATGTAACTCTGTGGGTAGGGCCTGTAAGCCTGAGATATCCTTGCTTTCTGATCATCTCAGCCATGTTAGACTACTCCCAAGAAGCAATTCATGTCCAACTTGATTGTCACACAGCAGCTTCCCAAGTTGTCCAAGGACCAGAGTAGCTGTACTCAGTAAGTCACTTCATATAAGAAGGACACAAGAGTATTGCACCAGTGTTGCTTCCCAATACACGTCAAAGCTCAACTACCCCATCCCTTTCCCCATCTGATCTATAGCTTACTAGGAATAGACTCAACTCAAGGTATGGCATCAGCCTTATCAAGCACAGCTGACAAGTACAGCAGTGCTCAAAGGTCTATGAGTACAAGTTCCYCTCACCTCATAGTAAGACGTGGCAGTATCCATAGAGTTGAGCATCCGCATGGGAATAGACCCATCTCAAGGTTATCCCCACCCATCTATGACGTCCTCCCTCCTCCAGAAGTTGTCCTCCTATGACCAAAGGGATTTTGTACTAGGAAGATGCTTTCACCTGAACTTGGCTCCTTTCTGAGGCAGTGAGAAACACAGGCTCCTTTCTGCTCATCCTAAATGAGATGGGATGAACTAGCCCCTCAAAGTGCCCAGTGAAACCTTAGGACTACTAATTCAGATGCAGACATATCAAATTAGGTGAAGCTTTCCATTTACATCTTGAATGTGGTCCTAAGGGCTGCAAGCATAATTAATGGAGTATCTTCCACAGAAGTAATTTCCATTTTTTTTCTGTGCAGCTGTGATAGTGGTGAATCCCTGGAATTAGAAGAGGGGAGTATTATTCTTCTGAAGCAGAATAAGGCTGTAGAGAATCAGCAAAGCACAGCGAATGGCGGCTTCCAAGGTGCAAGTCTTGCTGATCCTGAGGCTGGATGTGCACAGTGGATAAGCAAGAGGACATTTGGGATGAATAGGCACGAATGGACTTATGCAGGAGCACCAGCAATTAAGACAGACAAAGGCACAGGAATAGTTTGCACTAAAAGTTTTAATTTATTAAATGACCCTTTCTCCCCAAATGAAACTCTTCACATGAAATTTCACCTCATTAACATTCCCTGTGATAATTTTTCGATGAGAATTTATCTGATCATTCCTGAAATTTTCCATTCGTCCTGCTCCAGTGAAGATTTCCACATACATTATGAAACACCATTAGTAAGAGAATAAGAAAAGCTACCCTGGATTAGTGGGAATGGTAACCATCTGCACTGTGGAAAAATGAAAATGAGGGTCCTATTAGAAGCTGGCAAAGCAGGATTACCCCCTCTCTTCATTCCCTAGACTTATGGTGATCACCTACTGTAGGGATATTTATCTGTCTTTATATGCTTATTTTGAACATATTMAATTCAACATATATTCAATTGTAGGGCTAAGAATTTTTTTCCCTCTGAAGCTGCATCAAAAAGAGCATTTTTTCACACAAAATAAAAAAAAAAGAGTTTAGGGGTTCATTTGAGGGAATATTTTGGACACAACAGAACTTCCTAATGAAAACCATTTATTTCTTCCTTGAGAAACACATAGCAAGTCCATAAACTGCAGAGCCAGCAGCTTTGGGTTGCTTCCCTCTTCCAAAGAGGAGATAAAGTCTTTGGGCACTTGTTTAAAGAAAGGGCTGCCCTTGATTTGCAGCCTTTTAAAGTGCAAGGAATAGGCTCTGGGAGCTGAGAAGCTGTCAAAAGAACCAGTTTATGGGCCATCCTCTGCCTCCATTTACCGGCCATTCCCACCTCCTGCTGCTGGTAACATGAGCTGGAGCTGGCCAAAAGGAGGGAGATTAGCTGAGAGCCATAAAAGTCTCTCTTGGAGCATGACCTGGTCATGCTGTCTCTGCCATGCATACCCTCCCTCCAGGCTCTGTCACCTGGCTCCCCGCAGCGGATCTCAAATGGTTGATCTATGTTTCAGAAGCTGAAACTTTTCTTCTGATCTCCAGTGAAATTTGGCTGGTGACTTTTTGACCTTTTTGGTAGCACAGTGAGCGTCAAGACCAAAATCAGCTCCCACCTTCTCCAATGAAAACAAAGAGCAGCACTCACAACTTCCCTACTCATCTTACTGAAGGTCACAGGCAATCCTGCAGAGCATAATTCTCCCCCTTTCCACCACCTCTGCAACAGCACAACAGCCTCCCTTCTCTAATAAGGAAACACACCAGTTCCTACTTGAAGGATTCTTGCATGAACTGGATCGGCTGAGCCCCATTCCAAATGGAAAGTTCATTGCTGGGGCTTGGTGGTTCACTGGCGAAAAACAAAGCAAGCAAGCACGAAACTCTGCAGGGGTCTCTCCCCTTTCTGGAACATCAATGCAGATTTTTGTCTATTTGTCTGGCTTTGGCGATGCTAGAGGGTTGGCCCAGACCTGGCAGGAGAAAGAATGTGTTCAATGAAAAGTAATAAACATGGCCCACATACTGATTCAGCAAGAGCATTCAGTTCTCCTGTCAGCTCTGGCTTCCTTACAAAGCGCTTTGGGCAAGTTGTATATTGATTAAGGAATGTCTTCATGTGAATGCTGTCACACAGGGAAGAGTAAAGCCTCTAGTGACCAAGAGGAGCAACATAACACATGCAAAATACGCTGAATGCATTTGCAACAGAGCACTGTCATCACCCTAATGCTCATTTTTGCAATGCCAAGATAGGACGATGGTATCTTGTAACACCTAATAGGGTAGCTGGAGATAAGACCTTGAAAAAGAGCCCTTGTCATGCAAGACATCTTGCAGTAGAAGACAAMTAAACTTTTGCCTGAAAAATCCAGAATAGAACAAGCTTGAGGTCCATTTTTGCAAGTTCTCTTTTCAAAAGGAATTTCAGTATTGATTCTCTGTTGCAAAACCATGGGACTTGCAAGAAGACTGTACAAATCTATAAAGCCATAAAACYACCTAATTTGCTCCCAGTAATAATGTAAACATGAACTTACAACAGAACATACACACGTTCACTGCTCAGCTCCAACACAGATGATATTTATTTATATTTAGTAGGGACTATATGGGAAACAGAGATTTCTAGCCTTCTGAGAACTGACCTGATGGAACTGGGAAGGCATCCAAAAGCATTTGCTGTGTTCGTGGAGGGTGAAGGAGAGGCTTATGGGGAGACTTTGGCAYGTGAAGCTGGTTGAGCAAGACTTCCACAGTGCTGTTGGGATATAGAGTTCAAGGAGAGCACAATATGCTTGTGGCTTCTCCCACCTGGCTAGGACTTGGCATTCRGCTTGGCAGCCGCAGTGCTGATACTTTCACAAAGGATTTGAGACCAAAACACACAGGATTTAACATTTAATGAGATGGTTRCTAAATATTACTGGAATACAACCTGATGAGAAACACATTGGTGCCTAACCAGCAGCAGAGACTCATCCATGACTGTTCTTAAATTCAAGAAGTAAGTTTTGAGAAGCGACATGTGTTGGTCCTGAATTTCACCAAGACGGAGGACAGGATACAGGTGATGCACTGCTRCCCAGACTGGGAATGGGGCTGTCATTTGTCCCAGCTCAAATGGCCTAACCTCTGTTCTCTCTTCAATTAGAAGGATTTGATGGGTGCTCCAGCCTTGCAGCCTGTGGTCACCTTGATATTCATAATTCTGTGCAAGAAGCTACTGTAAGTTCAGGTCTAGCTCCATTTCAGGAGATGGAAAGTCAGCCCTTCCCAGACACTGTTGCATTCAACAACCTTATAGCCCATTAGACTGGGTATTTTATCATATCTTGTCTTTCACTTTGTTTCATGCTTATATTAAAGTATCAAAATAAGTTTCTGATCTCTCAGCAAACCTCTGTGCTGACTCCATCTTCTGTCAGCATCTGTTGCTCAGAATCATGGCAAGAGGGGTCACATTGAGTATCACCATGTCTTTCTACCTAGTCAGGGATGTCTTCAAACCATAATGCTCTTTATAATCAAAGTCTCCCATTCACACAGAATCATAGAATCATAGAATCACAAAATGGTTAAGGTTGGAAGGGACCTCTAGAGATCATCTCTTCCCCCCCTGCTCCAGCAGGGATACCCAGAGCACGGGCAGCCAGTTGCATCCAGGTGGGTTTGGAAGATCTTCCAAGTAGGAGACTCCACAACCTCCCTGGGCAGCCTGTTCCAGGGCTCTGGCATCCTCACAGCAAAAAAGTTCTTCCTCATATGGAGATGGAACTGCCTGGGTTTTGTACCCATTGCCCCTTGTCCTGTCACTGGCCACCACCAAGAAGAGTTTGGCCCCATCCTCTCTACATTCTCCCCTCAGGTACTTACACATATTGATCAGATCCCCTCTTTGTCTTCTCTAAGCTAAACAGGCCCAGCTCGTTGCAAAAAAAACCACCTTTGTTTGCAAAGTTAAAAATATCATTCCAAGGCCTAGCCCCGTCTTCTTCCTGTGGTTCTGTGAATGTCATGAAATGTGCTTGGGTTCATGTTTTGATGTGGAAAAGAGCAAAGAACMCCCCCTGGAAGGCCCTACACCACCACGGCTACTGAAAATGCAACCCCTGGAGACCTGGAAACTCATTTGGGTCATCATTCAATCTCTTCCACATCTCCTGGCTTAAAAAGCCAAGAGCAGTCTGCCTGTTGAGCTGCAAAGGACCTGTTAAGTTGGACATCTGTAGAGTTAAGGAACTTGTGAGTCTAGAAACTAGGACTCCTCTGGTCTCAACTCCATAATGGTCAATTTGCGCAAGATGTGGAGACATGGAATCTGAGGACTTCCCACTCAGTCTGGTGGGTGAAAAACCAAACAAGCTAAATGTGCCAGTTTTTCATCAGATCATCCATGAAATCCAATTGCCCCTAAGGATCATTTTGGTTTTAGCTATAGATACGTTGCATTCCACCCAGATCTATGGAGAGACTCTCATAGTGGGAGGTATGGATAAAACTGAGGCAAAAAGAAATAACAAATCAATAATCCCTTGTAAACATGAAAAAAAAAACCCAAAAAAATCAATATTTAAAGAGAAATAAATAACCATGGACTCAACCCAGGTTATTTATCTAAAATACCACACACCTTGGGGAATATGATATGAAACATTATCTAACTCTTTTCTTTTTTGCCCTTTTGCTTTTTTAATAGACTAAAGCTTAAAAGACAAAGATTCAAGACACTAATAACTATGGCTGATTTCTGCCTGGATTTATTTCAGCCCTCTGTCTCTTAATGCTAACCAGGAAAGCGAAAAATAATTAATAACACTCAAAATTCTCCACACTAAACGCGAAGTGCCATTGTTCCTTTCACATTCTTAGCGCTGATTCGGCAGGGCCCCAGTCCAGCAAAGCAATCAAATACATGTGTAGCACTGACATCCTGACTAGCAGCTTTGGCTGCAATGAGCTTTAGGCTAATATTTCATCCAAAAAGGTGCTGGGCCATTAGCCGATGAACAGCATGGACGTCTTGAATAGGTTCCTGCTTGCCACGTTTGGCCAGCCAGGCACAAAATCAACCCTGGATATGACCATCTGTGACTTGAAGCTCCACGTCTGCTTCCATAATTTCAAAGCGGGTTTCAACAGTCTAGCTCTGATGCTTTAGATGAGCTTCCAAAATAGTTTCAAGGAGGATATTGATTGGTACA
Organism: Nothoprocta perdicaria; assembly: GCF_003342845.1. Classification (NCBI taxonomy): domain Eukaryota; kingdom Metazoa; phylum Chordata; class Aves; order Tinamiformes; family Tinamidae; genus Nothoprocta; species Nothoprocta perdicaria. Next base: position 221,793 of record NW_020455501.1, read on the forward strand.
GAAAGCAATGTGGAGTACTCAAAAATGTTCTTCTTAGTCTATATTGGTAAATCAAACAACACCTGAGAGTGTTCCCAGGCACAGGAAACCAGCACTGTATGCTATAATTTGGGGGAACTGGGGCCTGGACCACTGGACTGCTTCATGGACATGTCCCAGGCACGGCTCAGGAGACAATGTAAGCCAGGACCATTCCCAACAGGTAGTCTGGATGCAAYCACCTGGTTTTGCACAGCAAGAAAGAACAGCAGTGGGGACACAAGCTCTTCCTTGCCATTTGGCTTCAGGGATAAAGATCAGTGCCGGTCATGTTTAATTTACTAGTATAGACTTAGTGACTGAATCGCTTTCTTGCTCCCTTCATTACCCAGTGGGAACATATCATGTGGCAGAGATGTTTATAAACCTCCATCCATCTGGAAGTYATTATCTCAAAATGAAGTTTATTTGAAGAAATTTTATTAAATGATTACATGTTATTTTTACCTCGGCTAGAAAGCAAAATRTTGTACCATTGCTGAGAGCCTCTCTTTGGTTAGGATTTATTTTAATATTTTATCTAGGCTATTAGGATCAGGGTATGGCAGCTAATTTGGCTGCTTTTCTACAGCTGTCTGGTGGTCGGACATAATTTATTAAGAGTTTGACTTTTTATTTAGGTTTATTTGTTATTGTTTCTCTTCTCCATCCCCTCTTAGGTCTGTATACTACCCATCTAAATTGTCTCTTTATTTACTTTTTGCATTTTGCAGTGAAGATTGGAGGCATATACTACAGTCCAGAAAAGAAAGAGAACAAGACTGCTAAAAATTATCCCAGATAGGTTGCCAAAATATTGTCACTTGTGTTGTATACTGGGAAAAAGCTGGACTAGAGAGTTGTGGGGCTGATTCTGCTCCCAATAGGGGAAAAAAAAAAGAGAGATAAAGAAACAGGAAGAACTAAAGCAGAATATCAACCTAAAGCAGATGCATAGGTTTTCAGTCCAGAGGTAGAGTCTTTGGATCATGTAATCTTACTATAGACCTCCAAGCTATTGACTAATAATTCACTATCAATCATAGGGCATGTGATTTAAAGGAAAATATAACTGTCYGATTTAAGAACATTGACTAGTGGAGATTCAGATCATTCCTGGATTTATGTCCAGTTCTGCCTTCCACATACTGTCTCTGCAGTCTGCCCTTCCCTATCCATCTGTAGAACCAAATGTGGGAGTTGCTTCTCTGTTCTTGACAGGTGACATCATGTCTCACCAATATCCATCCTGAGCAAACCTCACTTTGATCAGGTCTCATCCTCCCCAAGCAGCTTTGCTTGGGATCTCCCATCTGTGTGGCATCCACCACAAGCCACCGCTCTTCAGTTTCAAAGCCCATGCTCTCTCCATCACCATCTGGCRTTCCCCAGTGCCAGGTTTTGCATCTGCTGCCCATTCCCATCTCAGGTTTCTCAAGCATATGCATCCATGCTTCTGGCCAGAACTGGGATTCGTCAAGGCACACCAACAYGTGAAGTTCAAGAGACAGCACTTTGTCATCTGGCCATTAAGACCCTTCATGTACATTCCGTATGGACTGGATCTCAAGGAGACAAAATCTGGAGCTTTTCGGGGTGAGGGGGTGCCATAAGCTAGTGTGAACATGAGGACCAAGACATAAAAAAAGTTGTGAAGTAACTGACTCATAGATAATTAGAAGCAATTTTAAACCATAAGACACTTAACATGCTTCCATTCTGCATTTTTGGTACAGTCTTCATTTTTGTACAGCAAATTTGAYAAGTATGGCTGTTTTGCAACTGTTTTTTTCAAGTATTGGAAAATCAAGAAGCCTTTTTTTTCTTTTTCAAATTTCATTCTGTGATCAGGTCACGGATCAGAAGCATGAGCATGTCACCCTCTGATCAGGGACTATCTTCCTGTTCTGTGTTCATATTGCAACTAGCACCAGTGGGCAACTTCAACCATATAAAGAAAACAAACCTCCACTTATTTGCTTATACAGCCTGTAGCCATATTTCCACCATTCCAYAGTGAATTCTTAGCTCCTTTGTTAAATTCCTTTAATAACCAGGATAAATGTCAGCCAGATCCTGTGATTTGTATGTGTTCAAAGTCTCCAAGAGCGTCCTTATCAGCCTATTTTTTTCTCTTTATTTTTCTTACTAATGACATATTTGGAAAGGAATTCCATATCCTGGTGGTTTTAGGGGTGATTATTAATTACATCCTGCTCTTTGTTTATTAATGAGCCTAGGTTCTCATTTTCCCATTATAATTGTACAGGCCTTTTATTTCCCTCAGCCCTTGCACACTTAACATTAACTCATAAACATTTCCTCTCTTATGCCCAGAGATTTTCACTATTAGTTTAATTGACTGATGGCTCCTCTCAAGTAGGGAACTGACTCATTGTGCACCACAGCTGTCAGCAAGTCAACTAATTGATAATACACTCACTGGGGCCAAGCTCAGCACAGCTTGAGAGATAGGGAAGGAAGTCAAGACTGGTTTTCTTCTCTGTGCTTGCACAGCACCTAGCACAGCRCAGGCCAGAGGTTGCTAGGTAGTACAAAATAGAAATAATAATAAATTATAGGGATATATGAAAAAAAAAATGAAGAAATTTTTCCAGAAAGATACAGTCTGGCTGCTTCCATTTTTCYAAGTTTTCCAAAATCCCAGTTGTCTTTGAAAACCATGTTTGCCATTAAAAAATACATATATATTGAAATGTGAGAAATAAAAGTATCGTTGGGATAGTCARTGTTCCTGGAACTCTTGTGAAATTAATTCTTCGAACTGAAAAGGCCAACATTGTCCTGGGTCAGGAGTTTCTTTGGTGACTGTTAACTACTAATTGGCTAATCACATTGCCCAAAAGCCAGAAGTAGCAGTAGCATCAGTGAGGATGGAGCTATGCTTCCCTGCAGAAGAGGAGGAAACCTAAACCTAATGCAACTCATCATCCTCGTCACCATTGGGAGGAAAGTCATTTGAACATCTGAGCCAGACCTTAATTTGAGGGCCTCTCTCCTAAGACTGGCTCTGTCTCCCTTCAAGAACAGTAAAAATACATGCAATCTGGGAGGATAGCAGGACATGAGCAGAGAGCTGGCCTGCGGCTATGGGGTCTTAAGGTGAAAATAGGGAGAGAACCTGTGAATCTGACAATTTGTCTTGTGGATTTTTCATCTCAAGTCTTAGTGATTCTTCTAGCCTTCTCCAAAGACATCAATCTTGCACACTGAGATTCATGTTCAGGAAATGGGCTCCTACAGCAGGTTCCTCCATGGTCAGCCCAGCTCCTCCTGAGCTTCCAGTGCAGCTTTTCCCACTATTATTTTGCTGTCCTGGTCTACCTGGCACTCAGAAAGGCCACAGCCACTGAGCTGTGCTTCCTGCCACCTCTAAGGGGCCACCCCAGAAAGCCCATTCTTCCCCTCACAACCCAAAAAGGAGCCCTTGCTCAGCCATGGGATCAGAGGAACCGTCTGACTTGGGTGACCTGAGACATCGCAGTCTGGCAGGTCAGAGGAGATGATGCTTCAGGAGGTTGTTCTGCCTAATTTTCTCTCTCTTGGCTACAGGCTTCCTCCCATAGACTACTGCTTTGATTTATTGTATTTTTGCTCTCCTGAGCACCTGGAAAGTGTTTTTGTCCCATTAATTTTGACTTGGAAGTTTCAGTGCCTCCCAAGAGAAAAATAAATCACTCAAGCTGGGAAGATGTGCTTCACATAACCTCCTCCCTTGTCTGAGTCCCCCCTTCTTCTGCCTTCCACTTTCTTTTCCCTCCTACTGTTCCCTTCTCCCTCTGTGAGGGAAAAGAGGGTGATAAATGTGCCACACAAGGTATGAACTTTGCATACCAGGAGCAACAAGGTAATTCTATCTGTCCAAACACTGCTTTGCTGAACCCTAGATAGAGTTCTCTGCATCCATTTTCCATTACATTACAGATTAAGTCTCAGGAGAGAGAATGCATGGGTTAAACTTCTGTACTGGCACTGCTCAGGGGCATGCCTCCATAACTAAAACATCTGGCCCCAAAAAGTTGGAAATGCCTCTGCATGATTCACTTTAGGCTAAAGCTACATTTCTTTTAGGTCTTCTTGAAGATAACTTCCAATACAAGGATGCTCAATTCAGTGTCTCTTCAGTACAGTCTCTTCCCTGCAGATCCAGCTTCATTGCAAATCCAAGCTGATGCTATTTCATTCTGGGTGTCCTCCTATCTGGACACCTTCCTCCTTGCGATGGAACAACGTGTGGTCGCCCAAACTGGTCCTACTGTGCATATGACAAACTCTAAGTTGTGCTTTTTCTCATTTTGCCAGGCACTGGGATCCAACATTCAAACGTCTGGACTGATGGTTTCTGTAGTGAATCTCATGCTCCACCCTCAGTCCTACAAGAACATCAACTTCTTGCTAAAATCCTGCTATGTAAGTTAAAAAATGCCTGTATCTTCTGCCAGAAAAACTTTCTCCAGAGTGAGGTTATTATTCCCTTTCTTGAAGATATTCACTAAAGACTTGATGATAGAATTTGCAATATCCTCCCTTCCCTCATCACTTGGACAACTCAAATTTCTTCCAGCGATGAGCACATGACGGACAAATTAGACACACTTGGCACTAACGGAACTGCTTTGCAACTTATGCAATGTTTGTCTAAACAAGATCTTGGTTTTTTGTTCCTTTTTAATTATCTTCATTCTAAAGATAGTCTCAGATTCCAAAATTCAGATCTGGTTTAGAGTTTTCCTCAATTCAATTCTCATGTATTCAATACAGGAAACATAGGGATGAAGATATTCATGATTTCATCGCAAGGTTTCACTGTATAGCCTTTTGTTCTAGAAATTAGATTTATGTGAATATTCAGTCTGTCCGTCGTCTATCAGTCCCCCACAGACTTCTGCACATGTTGATTTTTCAGCCAGCTTTGACAGGGAGCTGAAGGTCTCCCAAGAAATTACATTCTTACTTCCACCTAAAAATAAGRATCCAAGGAAAGGAGTGATTTTAGTTTAGAGAGCTACAGTTTTCTCTTTATATTCTTTATCATGTTTGCAGATTGCTGTGTGTCAGATATCCTGGGAAGCAGATAACAAGAGAGGAAGTGGGAAAAAAAAATTCTAGAAGTGCAACAAAAGACATCAGAGCATTTAAAAAAAYAGTTAAAAGGCAATCCAATTTGATACATAAATCTATAAAGATCAGCAATGTCTTGTTGTTATTCTTTGTTCTTCTAGTTTCTGCCTGAATCTATACAAGCCATTCTAAAAAGATGATACCATTTGGGATTTCTACTCTATAGAAAAATATCTGAATAGAAAGTGTTGGAAATTCTTTCAGAAAGCACATTTTTCATTTGTTTTTGAGGTGTGTTTTTCATGCTTTTACCCCTAGATACAGTGAACATTACAATCAGGAGGCAAACCACTCCGAAGTGSTATTGGCCCATCAGAGTCCAACCAGTACCAACTATGTTAAAACTGGCGGAGACATTCAAGACCAACACCTCTTCTAATGGTGATATTTGTCAAAAAATATGGGATACTTTCCTTCAGGCTTGTCATCAATAATACATGTCATCAATAGCATATTTAGGACACAAGTCAACTCAGCCTAGACTTCCCAGTAAGATGAATGATTTGGGGTTCTCATTTCTCTCCCTTACATTAAATATAAAAGTAATGAAAGTAAACAAGACAAAAAATGCAAAAACAAAAAAAAAAAGGAAAAAATAAACCCACAGGTCTTCTCACCTTTTTGCATTCTGCCTTAAGACAAAAGATGACATTCAAGAGCATCAGAGAGAAAAGATAGTATATTTCTGAAGTGCAACTCAGCAGGACTTCATTGTACTCTAGTCCTGTTCAAACATTACTTAAGCAAAAGGATTTACTAGTGGAAAAGAAWAAATAAAATGAAAAAAACGGCCTAGGAGAGTGGAAAAGAAGTCCTGATGTATTTTACCAAACTAGAGGTGCTTTACCTGTGGTGCTGTGAGGTTGTCTGGAGGAGGTTCAGCTCCACAGAGATGCGGGTAGTGCAGTAGGTTGCACATCAAGGAGAGTGCTATAATAACCCTACTTACACACTACAACACTAAGGAGACCCACTTGAAAGGTATAATAAATAACATGACTACTTAATAGCTCTGTAGTACCTTTCATCCAAATATCTCCAAACACTGTACAAACATCTGTTAAAACTGCTGCTGGCCCCAGGCAAAGTGGCAGCATCTTGACTGTGGGAGAGATAAGRAAATTGAGGCTATTTTATTTCCCAGAGCTTGTGATGGAGGCCAGAGCAAAAGCCAAGAGTCCTGCCACCCATTCCCCTTCACCYTCTGAGAAGGAAAGGGGAAAAGAAAGGGGAAAGGAAAAGACAAAGTGAAGAAATTGTAGTGAGGAAGTGTATGCTGCTCAATGAAAGAGACATTCGTAAACGCTGATATAGCTGAAGCCTTGAAGGCTAGCTAAAGGCTTTGACTCCAGCACTTCTTCATGTCTCAGACATGAAGACTCATTTTATAGAAGGGGAAAATACATCTCCATGGCATTTTAGSGGGTTCATTCCTTTCATTTCACTTTCAGAGTTCACCTCAATCCCTTAAACATGCCACTGGAAGGCATCTAGGACTTGTCTATGGGGCTGGTGAATAGTATCTCTAGAGGACACAAGAATTCTCCTGTTTCAGAAGCTGGAGATAAGGGGGCAAGCCCTAGGGCATCAGTTTGCACCAGATGAGCCCCTCAAGTCTGAACCAGATATGAATTGGCCCTTTAGGTCTGAACTGTTATATGCAAGAAAAGGATAGGCAGTTGAAGAGCATGGGTCATCTGACTTAGGTTAGCTCTCTGCCCTGGGATCAAATGAGTAACACCAAGGTGAGACTAATCCTTTTCACTGACCGTAACAGGCGTCTAGACAATGAACTCAGATATGTAACAGCTGCACTAAAGACAACTAAATTTGTCTAGATGACTTACCTTTCACAGCAGATGAGCTACTGTGCTTGGGAAGTRCCTGTCCTTTAGATCCATCCATATCCCACAGGCTGGGACAAGGAACGAAAATAACATCGAATGCAGGAGCAAACAAAAGGGAGATGTAGGGAGGGACCACTCCATTTCTGTGGAGTGGTCCTCAGCTGGATGYGAAATGAAATGATTAACACCTCTAGCTAGTTTTTTTGCACACATGACACATTACAGCACACCATGTTGCCTCCTGAACATAGTGAAGTCTTGCATTTGTGAAGTACATCATGAGGGATGTGCTGTTGGGTCCTTTTTAGTGCTCACACATAGAAAAACATAGACTCAGACCACATCTGAAAATCACATGTTCTTAGGGCATAGAACTACGGGTRTCTTTAAGCAGGGCACACTTCCATGTTCAGAAGCTACCCTTAGGAAAGAACTGAATGTTCTGCACCAGGTCTCTGTAGAAAAGCAGACTTTTTCATGTTTTCAGATGTCAGAGCACAATAGTATAGTGAGTCTGTCCCGTTTTGTCCTCTGCATTCCTCACTATTCCTCACTGCTGCAAAAGTTTGCAGTAGAATTTGTTTCTGTCTTAAAATGAGACTTCTCAGCTAGCAGTAAAGAGGCACCTAGTGCTGCAAGATGACATCTTAATTCTCAGTCAGCTAGCATCTAGGAATGTGATAACTATGTGATAAACTATGTGATAGTTAGGAACTGTTATTTTAGAACAGGAGATGCTACAGAAAGTCAGTCAGTCACTTAAGAGTCACACTCCAGCACACTGAAGTATATAAATCTTGGAAGAGAAACACTTATGTGCCTTTGCTGATCTATGCTTTCATACAGTTCATTACATCTTTAATATAGAAGAAAAGAAGAATGGCCAAGAGCAAGAAAATCAAAGAAGGATGCAGCAGACCTGGATTAAATTTTTGCTTTTGCTACAGGCATCTTTAGGCAAGTCACTTAACTTACTCTGTGATTAACTTCTCACTTGTGTTATGGAGATAGTCTCCTATCTTCTAAGATGTTCTTCTTCTGCTTCTTCTTGATATTGTTTCTCTTGATAAGGATGTATGTCTCTTGGGGCTGCATGACTAAATGCTCAAAAAATTTCAGTCCACCAGGGTGGATCCACATGCCTGAAATCAGGCACTTAATGAAGTTCCTTGGACCTTGTAGCTGGCAGACATGATTCAGGACATGGGCAGCAGTGAACATTTCTAGAGAGCTGGAGGCTGGTTGGGTTGTTCTGCAATGCATAAGATGGCTCCAGAAACATATGTTAAAAAAACCAAGACTTATTCCTAGATTCAGTGATGTAACTGTGGTGGCCTCATAAAAGTATATCCAAATGCAAGAGGTTCCTGAATACCTCAAACCTATGGTAATGGGGCCACAGCTTGGACAGAGCAGTAGGATGTTACCAGTTTATGACAATGAMAAGACCTGTGGTAAACATCACTCTTTTCTTCTACAGAGATTGTCAGTAAGCATGTGAGATTCCTTCCAGCATTTAGGATAAGGCCTGTGCATGGGAGACAACCGTTGCCATCATCTAAAAATGGTGCCAGAAGTGGAGTGAAGACCTATGAATATCAGTCTATCTATTTTAAAGCAGAGATAATCCTCCCAAGCTCTCRCTGCAATGAAACAGTCTGTTAAATGCAAGTTGCTATTTTTTAAAGAAAAAGAGAAAGAAGAATTCAGATTGTTATGTTTTCTGACCTACATTTAGCAACGTGTAACCCTCAGCTCCCTTTGCAATGCTAAAGCGTTGATGTTAGTGTAACATAAGATGCTGAGGAAGCGATTCCTCACAAATATTATGATGGGGTTGTCATGTTGCGGTCTATGTGGAGTGATATACTGACTGAACAACAAGCTGCCCTGCGGGGCCCCGGCCCCGAAAAACGAGTCTGCCTCTCTCTGCATGCTTGGAGCCAGTCTACTCTGCACATGCCRGGGGGTGTTTTTCTTCAAAGCGGCTCCTTCAGGGGCTGCAAGGGAGGAAGGATGGAGGTGTGAGAGGAACAGACGGTCCTCTCCCCGGGATGCAATGACCCGTTACCGCGCACTCTAAATCAAGCAGAAAAAGGGGATAGAAGTTTCTGTGCAGAAATTCTGCCAAGAAGAGAAGGAGAAAAGGGGAGAAAAGTACATATGTGTGTGCTTGCAGATGCAGATTTACTTGGGAATCAAAGAGGACTTCCCTTTCGCCTCTTTACTACTAAATAGCATGGATTAGGTCTTCAGGGATTGTTCAACTCGCCTCTCCAGGGAGGCACTGCCTGGGGGAGGTTGGTCTGTCCGTGTGGAGAGGAGTCAAATAGCCCAGAGGAGCCCTGCTGACAACTTTACACTCTGTCCAGACGAAAAAGACACATCAGAGCTCCGTCATAAAGCAAAGACACCTGCTTTAATGCTATCCATGTCCAAGTCCTGGGAGGCTTTATGGGAAAGTTTCCCACTGAGAAATTACTGTAAATACAAAAAAAAAAAAAAAAAAATTGTTTTTGAAAAAGGTGAAAAAATATGGATCACAAAGACTTAACTAAAACATACAATACAATCTTTATATCATCAAAAGTTGTGCTAAGTTAAAAAAAAAAAAAAAAAAAAAAAGGTGGGGGGGAAGAATGGGTATTAGTCTGTAACCTGTGACCTGGTCCAATTTGGTTTTTGTATTTATAGAAATTAAGAGATCATCTAGTCTAGCTAGAATTCATCTGTCTGTCTCCATCCCTCTTTTCTGGATGATTCCTGCTCTCTGGTATTTTCTTCTGTTCTTTGGGACTATGTTTTCACAGAATCACAGAATGGTTGAGGTTGGAAGGAACCTTTAGAGATCATCTAGTCCAACCCCCCTGCTCCAGCAGGGACACCCAGAGCACGGGGCACAGGGTGGCAGCCAGGTGGGTTTTGATGACCTCCAGAGAAGGAGACTCCACARCCTCCCTGGGCAGCCTGTGCCAGGGCTCTGTCACCCTCACAGGAAAGAAGTTCTTCCTCATATGGAGATGGAACTTCTTGTGTTTCAACTTATACTCATTACCTCTGATCCTATCACTGGCCACCACTGAGAAGAGCTTGGCACCTTCCTCCCTACATTCACACTTCAGGTATTTATTTATACATATTAATCAGATTCCCTCTCAACCTTCTTTTCTCCAGGTTAAACAAGCCCAATTCACTTAGTCTTTCTTCATACAAGAGATGCTCAAGTCCTTTAATCATCCTGGTTGCCCTCCGCTGGACCCTCTCTAGAAGCTCCACATCCCTCTTGTCCTGGGGAGCCCAGAACTGCACCAAATACTCCCACATGCGACCTCACCAGAGTTTTGATTTGGTAGTGCACAAATTATGTCCATCCTGACAGACACCACAGAGGGCTCCTCTGTGCGGGGCTGAAGCATGGGGAGCTACCACAAAGGCTCCATAAGGTCAATAGTGAATAACAGAACAACAGCCAGACTTTCTGGGGATGAGGGACAGATTCACAGACTTACGATGCAGCAGGACAGAGCTGCTCCAGTACAGTCCTGGCTTGGTCCATGCAAAGGGGAATCCTCCCATTCCCAAGTGGAATTATATCCCTGGGTAGTGTGTTAAGCTTGTCTGTAAGAGCTGAGGATCTTCCCAGATGGAGCAAGCCACCAAACTCCTTTCCTAGATCCCAGGACCTTCATGATCGCGTTACAACAGATACTCCAAGCAGGACTCAACCACTAGTGCTAYATAAACTCATAAAAAGTCTATCTCCCTGTGGATTAAGCATTCCTATAGCTGCTGGTGCCTTTGAGCAATAAAAATGTCTCTGTTGGGAGCCCTGCAAAAACAGAACATTTGTGCAACAGGCTTCTCTGAGAGCACGTTTTCACCAGAGGCATGAGACATGCATGCCTAGGTCTCTTTCCTGCTGTGGGAACCTCAGAAACCAGCAATTGTCCTGGTCTCTTTTATTCTTCTCCTATGGCACATTACAGTTAGTATGTTGGTACTGACACATGCTATAGAGTGACAAGTACTTTAGTGTGCTGTGGGAGAAGAAAAGGATTGTCCTGTGTACTTGACCCAATTATGAATTTAGAATCAGAGAATCACTGAATTACAGAGTTACAGAATAGCTGAGGTTTGCAGGGAGTATGGAGATCATCTAGTCCAACCCCTTTGCTCATATAGGGTCACCTACAGCTTGCCCAGGACCCTGTCCACGTGGCTTTTGAATATCTCAAAGGATGGAGACTCCACAACCTCTCTGTCAACTTGTTAATTTTGCCTATGAATGCAGGGAACTGAATTCAAGAATGATCCTTTCTGAGTTTCATGCTCCAGTCCCATTTCCCTGGCACCCTTTATCTATATGAGGGACATACTTACTGCAGCACGTCTCCTGCTCAGGTACCCATTACCAACAATAGGTCTTCACTGGGAACTTCTGCGAAATAACCCTGAGGCACCTCAGGGTGCCTTTCTGAGGCAAAGAAAGAAGCAAAGACTGGTCCATGACAAGATTTTCTAATGCTCTGGTTCTCCAGCCACTCCACCACAGCAGAACAAGCAAAGCTCCATGGTTGCCTTTGCAATACATATTTTCTACAACATACTAGCAGGCTCTTTGCTGAGAAACTAACCATGCAATGGCATGAGGGCAGCCCTATGGAGAGTGCTCATATTCTTGGTGAAGTCTACATGCATGCTTTCCAGATCCAAGGGGGAGACTTGGCCTATTCCCACCTGAAAAGAGATGCCATTGTGCGGTACTCTCTTAGGCCATAATAAAAATGCAATGGAAAGCAATACCATGGTTTTTACTCTTAAGCATGGCTTAGTTAAAGAGGGACAGATGTTTTTAAGCTGAAATCCTGATGACCAGGCTCTTCTGGGAGGTCAGATAGATCCGTTTCTGTTCAAAGAGGATGCAAACTGGGGCAAAGGAGAGCCATTTCTTCAGGGTAAGTTCATGGAGGGTGTAAATGGACTCACACCTACTCCCCTGCATTCCCTCTAATTATCACTTAAATCCAGTGGTTGGGTTTTGCTACTTTGAATGGAAAATGTACAATGAGGCAGGCACTGAAGGGTTGGTCATGGCATTTTATGTCTTCTGAGGTCCAAAGAGTGTGTGAGGAGAAATTAACAACGTCATTTTTAATTTGCACAGCAGAAAACGTACAGAATAAGGAAATAACACAGGGATCCCACTCCAATAGGCCTGTCTGTCCTGTATCTCAGTCTATGCCTGGCCTGGAGCAGATATGGTCTGCTCTGTCAGTCTTTGCGTGGAACCAGAATCTCTCTCCCTACAGAGATTCTGGTCTTCATTCTGCTGTATCACAACTTGCCACAGCATCATTTTGCAACACAGGACCATGGGGCACTATTACACCATTCCTGGTTCAAGGAAACASCTGGATCAGAGCTTCCCAGAGATCCAAGCAATGTTGAGTTTCAGTGTCCTGTAAATAAGGGGACAAGATTGCTCTAGGCTTGAGAAGGAGAGAGCTGTGGGATAGATAGAGGAGAGATATGATACTGCAGGAGCATGAGGAGACAATTGAAGGGACATCAGCCACAGCCCACAGGGTTTTCTCTTTTTTGCTTTAATCCTCAGGAGTCTGTTGCCACTGGTAATTGTCTACTGATCTTGTTGGCAGAGCAGATCTCTAGGACTTCTTCCATCTGTCAGACAGATCACAGACCAAGCTGGTGTGTAAGGTGACCAAGCTGGTGTCTAAGTTGACCAAGGTGTCTAAGTTGACCAAGGTGACTAATGTGTGTAAATCCCTCTCTTCGTCCTCATTCAGCCAATTGTAGCTGACCATCTGCTGTAAAAATAACAAACCTTCTTGTGAGGCTCTCTGTTTTGCCTCAGTAGTCACACCAGAGATTGCAGGCATGCACACATCTCTTACCTACACCTTTCACGATGTGGAGTCTTCCCTATTTATACTTATTCACACAATTCCCCACCACCACCCCAAAGCGARTAGAGAGGAAATTACAAGTAGTAAATGGCCATGTGGGCTCCAAGTGTTTTTTTTTTTTTCAGAAAAAAAAATAATAAAAAAAGAATATTAGAAAGGAAGATAGAAATATAGCAACTGCAGAGCTGAGAAATAGGCTACAGGTCTGAGGACTGCAATCGCTCTATGCTGCCAGCATTTGACAGAAGAGGGAGTGAATTGTTACATCCTAAGAAGATGAGATTTGTATAATCGCTCTCTCGGTGTGTGGGAGGAAGCATGTATCTGTCTGACTGACTGTCTGCTTTTCCTCTAGCAATTTTTGAGCCACTTCACCAATTTCCAGTTAATTTAACAGAAAAGCAGCAGTCTCTGAAGTACTTAAGTTCCAAAATGTTTTGTGAGAAGAAAGTAGGAAAAGAGAGACAATATAAATAACCCCACTGAGGAAAAGCAGGTAGAGTGGTTTATGTCCTTATTAGAAAGCAGATCCACGTGGGACACAGCTGTGAACATCTTGACCACTGGAAAAACTTCATCAAGGTTCATGGTTAGTAGACACCAGGGAATCCAAGTAGGAAAAACAAACCCTTAGATATTAGGGTGCACTGCTACCATTGCTCACAGCACAGCAATGTTCACAAAGACCAGGAGTCCCCAGTGCAAAGGACTGAGCAAGTCTCAAGTGTCTTCCAGCCTTCACAACAGGAAAATACATTTATCTATCTATCTACCAATCAGTCATATCTCCATCATATCTTCTCTTATTCTTCTGCTTCCCCTTTATGTGTTGCAGACATTTTCAGCTTGTCTTGTCTTCACATCCCTTCCCAGGACTGCTCTGTCCCCTCAATATCCACCATCCTCGTGCTGCTCTCAACTTTATCGCTGCAGCCTGGGAGGATGATGCCGGAGTGAATTTGCACTTGTATCTCCTGCTGTTTGTTATGATGGCCTGGCGTATTTCGCCTGCTGGAGAGTTCATTTAAATTCTTACATTTCCAGCCAAGACTTTGTAGATGAGCAAATCCATGTGTCCCGCTCATTTTTTTCCCCCCTTGGAGTGCTCTAAGCCTTTCTGGTCCCATCCCAGCCATGTTGTCCAAGTCATGCTTGTCTCGTGGAGGGACAGGAAAGATTTGTGTCATGTGTGTCTACAAGGTCAAATTCTCACCCTCCTTGGTTTCCACATATTTTTACCCCAAGGTTTTTGGCTTCTTCTCTCCCGGTTTTCAATATTTTTAACTCTTCCCTCCACTCTGCAAATATACCRATCCACCAGGAAAACATCCCCATACCCTGCCATTCAGAGGTTGTTAGTGCCTGGGACATGAGAAGTGGAGAAATAGAGGGTGCAAATTAATTTTTTTTGGAAGTCTGTCTCTTCATAGCAAATATTCACATAAATCCTGCTTCCTGAGATGATGTGAACAATCAAATAGAATTTCAATTCATTATTCTATGTTTGTACCCCAAATGTCCTGTTCCTCAGCCTTCCTTTAGTGTGTATCCCCAACAAATCTCCATCAGCTGAGGAAAAGAAGGAAGGATATGAAATAGGACTAATTGGAAAAGAAAAAAAAGAAAGAAAAAACACACAAGTGGACATCTTGAAATAAAAATATTTAGACTCAACTGAATTGTCATGCTGATATATTTTTACTCGTGGGAAGAGATAAGACCATATAGTAAAAGTCACATGCCTCCTGACAGCCACATGAAGACCATGTTACCCATATAACTTGTTTCTAAGTATAATAGTCCACAGGGGGAAAAAGCAAACAACCAAAAAACATCCAAAAGCAGCAGAAACTTGGTTCATTTGCTAAGTGTGTTTCATTCAGGTGACCAAGTTGTGGTCCACTGTTCCTAGGACATGAGCAGTGCCAATTACTACTTTCATTGAGCTGAAAAACATGTGTCTGTGCAACCAAAATCTTTACTTGCATCTACCACTGCCTTAAAGCTGCTGCCAGTACTCTGAAACTAATGCTTTTTGACTGACTGCAGACCATGAGTCTCCATCCTTTCAAGCAAGACCTATTTCCTTGTCTCCTTTTGCAAAAGTTCAGCTGAAATCCAATCCTATTTAACACACTCTAAGCAGTGAATGGCAGGGTATGAACAAGGACTGCGCTGTGGAGGTCATGTTCAGCTCTGAACCTGGACTGCAGACAGAAAAGCTCCTACTTTTGGGGGAGGAAAGCTCTGTGAGAATGGTAACTCCATTTAGGGCTTCTTTTGCCAGCGAGTGAGGACCAGAAATCCTTGGTGGGGCTCCATTGGATGCAAAACACAGCGTCCATGGGAACAGCTTCTGCTTCCATCAGTGTGATTCCCAATAAATTCATGCCAAGCCAAAGCAGCTGAGGCAGTGCAGTGATGCAGAAGGGGAGCACATGGGGTGCTCCTCACCAGGGCAAGCAAGAGGAGGACGTCCTCCCTGCAGAGCCCTCAGCCGTGCCTTCTCGCACCCTCACCCAGCAAAGGAAGACACATATATTTTCATACAAAAACTATGTATGCATATTTTTTGCAGCCACCCTGGCATGCAGCCAAGACACCCAAACCAACCTCCTTGGTGGGATCATCCAGCTCTGTGCCTCTCATGGGCTATGGAAAGCATCCCTCACTGCGACCTCAAGCTCTCACTAAGCCGAAACACGTAACAGGAGTCTCCACGGGGATGTGCCAATTTATCAATCTAACTAGACTGGAAATTCCTTTGCGGTGGGATGTGTTCGCTCTGGAACATGTGCGTCACAGTCCAAGGAATGAGCAATGAACATGATATCTCTTTTATGTCTACCACGGCAGCCGGCTTTTTAATAATAATAATAATAATTTAAAAAACCTGCCTGGTGACGTCACGCCAGTCTTCCTAGATAGAAAACACAGACAGGAAACACGACGAGACAGTTGTGTTATTTACCCTTGAAACCACCGTGTCCTGCCTCAGTTTACTTTAAGGGTAATTGGTCGCATCTCTGGATGCTGTAATGTTTGAACAGCAAATCTTATAAATGCCTCAAGTTGTTTCTATGAGCTGTGGGCCTGAATGAGTCTGTTTCCCTACAACTATGCTTGGATTTTCCAGTGTCTGACAAGGGTTGTGCTTCTTAGTAAGGAGCTGAATCTGGAAGCCCAAGAGAGGGGAGATACTGCAGCTCCATCTTCAATCTGCAGCAAGAATACACATGTGTTCCCAAAAGGCACCCAGATTTACGCATAAAATATATATACGTAGACAGCTGCTCACACAGGTTAACATGGACAGACAGTCTAAAAGGTGTTCCAGAGATCTGCTCCCATTGACTTATCTTGGTGGGCTTTACACTTGAGCATGGAGTTGATTGGTCTTCTGGGACAGGAGCCTGGACAGGGTGTCTGCTGCTCTGAGCAGGTGATTCGGATTCCCCCACCTGACCTTGACCTCAGTGCTCCTTTGGATGAGCTTCTTATCACATAACTTAATGCTGCTCCCCGCCTAAGCCCTTCCTCCCACTAGGATTGCGCTAACTCGCTTGTGCTCACAAAGCACATCAGCAATTCCCTCTCGCTGGCTTAAAGTGGCCAACAGGCTTGAAGATTTCTGAAGAAAGCCAAGTAAAAAGCAAGCCAGATGACTTAAACCCAAAACACATTCAGGAAAGAAGTAAAGAMGTGAAGATGACCGCAATGATGAGGATTAAGGGGATGCAAGCAAACACAAGCTGGGAGGATAGTTGTARCTCTTGGGTAAATTAAAATAAACAGAGATGTAAATACAGCTGATATCAGCCATAAGGATTGCAGAGCCCCGCCAAGGCGCTTGCATGATGAGGATAATGTGACCTTATATGATTATAATTGGTACTGGCAGTTTAGGATAGATCTGTTCTGCAGGAAAGGGACCCTAAATCACAACAGAGACAAGGTGATAATAGACATGGGCAGGGGAACAGGCCTATAAAGAGGAGGAGAAACCAAACAAGTGCCCCAAAAAGCCTCATCCAAAGTCTTCTTAGCACCCCACTTTGCATGCTCACCATGGACACAAGAGGTTGTGTCTA
This sequence comes from Nothoprocta perdicaria, assembly GCF_003342845.1. Classification (NCBI taxonomy): domain Eukaryota; kingdom Metazoa; phylum Chordata; class Aves; order Tinamiformes; family Tinamidae; genus Nothoprocta; species Nothoprocta perdicaria. The sequence goes on from NW_020455501.1 coordinate 238,818, forward strand.
TCCAGGGACACAATGGGATGAATCTCACCCAAGGGAGGGACAGGGAAGGCACATGGAGAAGACTGGAAACCCATTTGGAAGTCTGCAGAGATGCTAACTGCTCATGTGTGGCTGGCAGGGAGTCAGGGAGCATTAGCTATGCAGTTTGGGTTGAAGAGGGGTCAGCCACAGGCACTTGCCATATTGGAAAAGGATTTGCAGCCAAAGGCAGGGCTGACTAGAAAGCTCCCCTCTGGGATCACTTGCAGAATGAGCATAATTGCCTGAGCATTTAAGAAAATAGAGATCCATCTTTCCATGCACGAGGGCCTGCCACTGAGAAGAGAAAGCAGCGAAATAAATAACAATGCTTTGCAAAGTGGAGATAAATCCACCACTATGAAGGGAGCAAAGTAAATTAGAAAGCTTTGGGAAGCTTTTCCACACAAATGAGCAGAGCTCCCCCAGTGAGAGAGGGTGGTTGTGAAGTAGATCGATGGGCAAATGCTCCAAACAGTAGCATCCATCTCTCATAATAAGGCAGCAAAACTGCTCTCGTTTCCTGAAATCTGATCACMCACCAGAGGTAGGGGGGAAAATGCCTTTAAATGGTGATCATAATTCCCTTCATGGTGTTTCCTGGTAAACTGGCCCCCCAACATAGCATCATTATCARTCATGAATACTTTAGTAGTACCTTGGCTCCCACCAAGATCTGTACCCTCAAAGGGAGAGGCAGGGAGAGGCATGAATCCTGAAGGACTCATGGGACCCTTGTGGAAGGGAGAGGTGAAATGAGTTGTTCAAGGCCTCCCAGACAGAAGTAGGTCCAAGATCTTGTTTTTCAAGTTGTGAGCATCCTGAAATTACAGCAGGGCCTGCTGGTGGGGATCTTAAGAAGTCTCCAGCCCAACCTTCTACTCAAAGTTAGACCTCCATGAGTTTCCACCCAAAAAGAGCAAGACACTATCTTGCATGGTTATAACAGCAACAAATTGAAAGTGAGGTTCTGAAAATGGGACCATCACAACTGCACACTGTTTCTATAATATTATAAATGTTAAGCCAAGAACTGAGGCAGGAGCCAACTCATGATTTTGACTGGTCCAGCCTCTGCTGTATTGTCTTTTCCTCCTGGCCTTGATACTTCATATTATTTTTGGTTCCTCCCTTTTACCACTAGTACATGGAAGTAATCACAGTGCTCAGGATTGTTTTTTTCTTTTAACCCCTATAGATCTGACAGGCATTTAGGATGCTGCTTCTTATCAGCCAGCAAAATGCCTATTGACATTATTAGCATTGCTGTCATTCGCATTCCAGAAGTATTTCAGAGCCCAGAGCTAGSTCAAGTGCACCTTGTAGTAGATGTTCTATAGTCATATCCTAAAAAAGACAGTCCTTCCTCAAACAAGCACTATAGGACATCAGGAGGAGGGCAGGACCTCGTTCCTGCCCCTCAAGTACTAACCTCAGATGTGCCACATGCCTCCACAGAGCCTCTGATCCTCCTCAAAAGCACTTGGACTTCACCCCATCTCATCTCTCCTTCCCAACCAGAGAAATGTCTTCAGGTGGGAACASTGGTCATATTTTGATTTAAGATATTTAGATACTGGAACACAAATGAAGCTGAGATTCCAGGCAGTACCCACCAACATGGCATGAAAGTGAAGAAAATGGATGAAGAACATTATAACACATGGTAACATCAGATAATCATCCAACTTGTAGTAACCGTGCCACCTGGGACACACTGAAYTCCTCTTGACTGAACAGCAACACAAACCCCGAGATGCCTGTAGCATCCATCTACCTACCTAACTCGCATGGCTGATCTGGACTGTAAGACTTGAATCTCATTCCTGCTCTGCATTCTGTCTTCTCTTTGTAAATTCCTCAGAAGTAAGACAGTCTAACCTAGTCATAAATCCGTCATCTTTGGAGCAAGAGAGTGACAGAAAAAGCTGGAGGAGGGAACATGTCGCCAGTGCTCCAGAATAATCATTAGTGCAAAGAAAACCCTATATCCCTTTACAAAWTAAAAAAGGAAAAAAAAARAAAAAAGAAAAGAAAAGGGTCTATAATGCTCTTACTTTGCAGCTTTCATCGTAGAGACACAGGTCCACCCAGGCTCCTGATTAATTAGGTACTTAATGGGTGACTGCTTCAGACAATGTGCAGGGACGGCTAATAGAGCGAGCCGCACTGAATCACAGCCCTGGGAACAGGCAGAACAAAACCCCCAGTTGCTTTATTACATTATTGTTATTAAATCATCTCTTCTGGAGAGGGTGTTGTTTTAAGCCAGCACACTGTTTCAGGCACGAGGGTTGCCCCAGTCTGGTTTCTGCTGTGCAGCTGCAAATACRGCATTCCCAGCAGATCTACCTGGAGCCAAGGAAACTCCAAACCGTGACAGCCGGCTGTTGACTGCGCGCTCCCCAACACGGCCGAGAGCCAGGCAYGCTTCCCACCGCGCTGCCGCAAGCCCCAAACCTTTCCTGGTTAACTCTGGAGCCCAGAAGATATTTGTTCTTCCTTGAGCCCTTCATTGCTGGCTCCCAGCTGTGCCTGGGAAACCCACCCTGAAATCCTGTGGGTGTTTTGAAGGTGATCCAGAGAGTTAGAGCATCTTCTGAAGGAACAGAACACCGTGTTTGGTGTTTGAAGGTGATATTCAACAAAGGAAACCATTGCAAGATCCCACTGCAGATGAAGTAGCAAGAATAGCAGGGAATCAGCTTGCCCTCCTTGGAGGTGCTAGATGCACTGCCTAGGTGCATCACTCCCTCTTGGTTTGGAGGTCAGTGGCAACCAGAACTGCTCCTTCCCTCCCCATTCACAAACATGARTATGGGTTTCAGGGAGTTTCTTTGGGGCCAGGAGAAGTGAGACTGGTTCCATGTTCCCTATGACACAGCCAGGGGACATAACTCCAGGTGATGAAGGACTACCATTGGGCCAGACTTAACAAGATCCCAGCTGTTGACTAGGGCTCCAAACAGCGACAGAAGTACAACAGCCATTGAACAGAGTGAGTGTTAGGACAGCTCAAAGGTCTCAGAGCCCTACTGTCCCTCTTGTAAAGGTGTATGAGAATCAGAAACTGTACACAAATTACAGCCCCCATGATGTTACCAATTTCGCCAAAACAATGATTGATTTCTGCTTTATTTGCCACAAGAGGACACTTTTACATTAATTCTCACATGTCCAACTCAAGCATGGGGTCTGTCTGAATAGGATTTAGTCATGGTGGGATCCAGAGACCATTGCATTTCTGTTATGAGGACGGGGAATTATATCAATGATATTAATCATTATGTCACAGGGGAAATTGCAATATGGGACATGATTGCAACTGTCTGTCCCTGTGTATTAGTCCTATAAGGGGAATAATAACAGCAAAAAAACTCCCCATGGTAAGGACGCCACATACAAAGCCAGTTTCTTTAAAGAATATGATTCTGTAGGAAAAATCGCTCAAAATCATAATTTCTTTCAATACAGATGGAAGAACAACCTGCTTTCCAACATCTTTAGCATAGGATGTATAAATTACTGTCCTGGACGGTGAAATGAGTAAATGAAYGAGCATTCTGGAAACTGGACAGTGGCTTATGTTTGTTGCAGACATGAGTAGTTCCTTTGCGAACACCTCACCATCTGGTAGCTGCAGGAGATAGTCTAGGCTGCTGACTTCAAGTTGATTAGAAACCTTTTAGAAACCTATTTTTCTTTTTTTTTTTTTCTCTCCTTCATGTAGATGAAGTGGAAAACTATAAATCCTGATACTATGCCTGGCTCTGAAATTACTACTATTCATCAAGTCCAATTGACTCTTGGAGAAATTCCAACTGGACAAGGAGTTGTGCAGTATAACAATGGGTCATTATTATCTTTTGCTCCAATTCATTTTGTCACAGCCGCCTCCCAGTCTCTGCTAGACTGTGATTTTCATTTTGCTTTCAGGAAAGGTATAGAAGATCCAAGCAATGAGACAGATCATTGCTTCTCTGGGGAAGGCATCTCATGCTTGGGCAAGATGTCAGCTAGGTCTTGCAAGCCAATTAACAGATACAATTGCTATCCTGTGTCTCAGGTTAAAAATAAKGGGAGAGAAAAAGGATAAAAAAAAAGGAAACAAAAACCTAAAGTATCTTTTTAACTAAATTCTGTGACTTTAGTTCATACCTATTTGAAAGGTGAAAGAAAAGAACAGAAAGGCAGGCCTGAAATATTTTAGCCYGGGGAGTCATTTTTAGCCTCTTTTATTTCATCTTAGCTTCATCTTAATTGTCCAACTGTACCTTTGAGACGTAACACTCATAAACACCATCAGCACTTTAAAAATGCAGGACAGTAGAAATGGTGAGCAAACACAGAAAAAGCTCATTGAAGAACAAGAATGCTATGAGTCTGACAAAAATTAGGAAGATCGGTGCAGCAGTTCTGCCTGAAGAAAAGAAGATTATGGAGGGAACATGATAATTACCTTTTCATAATTTGAAGAAAAAGAAATTTAGGTTGACTTCAAGGGAAACTTACTAACTTGGTGAGAGAGAAGCATGGAGAATGGACTCTTTTCTGCTCTGGGGTTTTATGAACTGACAGTGTGGTCCTTATACAGCTGCTTAGGTCTTTCTCCAGAAGATAGGGCTTGGTGATCTTTGAGCTTCCTTCTGACGTGAAGCTTTCTCCATGCCCAAGATCATGACATTCCCAGGCCTTGCTATACACATCCCAAAACCATGAGTGCTGCAGCTCCAACAGCAAGACTTACACCATGGAGGAAGGCAGAGCAGCAGGGGAATATCTGTGTTCTGCAAAGCAGATCTCCTGGTTGCAGTAACCCTTGCACACGCTGCATCAGTTCAGACCAGAGGAGACCCAGGTACACATTTCTCAGCCTCCCATGGAAAGACTCTGCATACTGGGAGGAAACTTAAGAATCCAGATGTGTTGTGACCTAGGGATAAGCTTTCTCTAACCTATTTTTAATGAACAAAGCCCACTTTCAGGTTGCACAGGCTAGCCTAAAAGAGAAGGCAGACCAAGGGCAGGGAGAGTTCCCAGGAGACACTGCAGGCAGAGCGCTTATATCGGCTCCAAATGTCAGAGAACCTCTCTCTATCCTCCTGCGTTAACCTTTTACCTTCAAGCATCCTCTTTCCAAACACAGCCCTTCGTGAGAGGACCTGCATTCTGCAGCAGGTCACTGCTTTGAGTGGCAGGGCCATTTGCAGCAATCAGCTCTTGCTCAAGAGTCAGGAAACTCAGTGCTTGAAGGGGCTAATTAAGAAGGAGACATTTCAATAGCATTTCTGTTCAGGGGGACTCATATTTTGCCTTTGTTACCACTTCCCCTGTGTGAAGGAAATGTGTTGCAATGCCCCTCGCAGACCCTGAGTGACATTTGGATCTCTAGCACCTTCCTGATGAATTCTTTTAACATAGGAATCTGAACCTTCCCAAGGAGGGGGTTCATGCTCAGATCGAGTGCATGTATGCATGATAAGTCTACATGAAGACCGATTCATTGCATGCAAGAGCCATCCTCCAAGCATCTCCTCCCATCACTTTTGCCTGACCACAGACTCCCAAAGTCCATTCTGAGCCCTGGCTCCTGAGGACTTACATTCATTGCATAAGACTTGTCCCTACCACTCATTTTACAGACACTAACTGCTCCCTCTGGCCATCAAAATCAGGTCTCAGCACATTTGCAACATGATGATCTGAGAACAGAAGTGTTGCAAATGCTCAGGAAAGCCAAGTTTTTAAACCCAGGTAAAATTCGGAAAGGAGTAGAGATAAAGATGATTTGCATGTGGCGGGTGAAAGGCGATCAGTGCCGCGAGGGTAATTTTGTCAGCACTTCGGATGTACCAAGTCATCTGTGGCTGCACGTCGAGGACAGAAGTGGGGAGACAGGTCAGGTTTGCAGCTTGAATGCCGACGGCTGGAGGAAGCGTCCAAGAGATTCCCGAACACACTAGGCATTTTCTTGGACGTCAAATGAATGAAGAAACTCGGCAAATTTCAAAAAATACTTCCTTATTGGCAAAAAAAAYGATGCCGGAGAGGGTTTCCCCCGACATCTAGCGGCCAGCATAGACACTGAGCAGGATAGCACGGCAGGAAGGAGAAAGCCCTGATATTACCAGGAAGATTAATTACAAGCACAATAATATCCAGGCCTTCTGATGAAATATTTTACAGTATATTGTCCTCAGGAGAGTAACTCTTTTACTGATTTATTTTAACCCTCACATTACACAGATACGTTATAGACGTTTTCAGAGATGCCCTGGTGTTATTTGCCCCCTGACAGCAAATAATAAACTCTTTCTCAGCTATATAACATTACCAAGGAAGCCCTTGACATGGCTAGGAAAATATCGAGGACAATTAAGTCACATGGCACCTCTAGCCCCGTGGGAACATACTTGAGCTCTGCTCCAGCACTCAGCTATCATGAGAAACCCTGGTTCAAGTGGAGTAGCAAGAGGTAGTAGTTATTAAAGATCTCTTGGTTAAAGATCCTCTTGGGCCTCCCCCTTATTTTAATAATGGTTCAAGTCAGCTTTACTGCTTCCAGAGGAAAGTAGGAGGGAAGGTCTCATCACAAGGGAAACCGGCAGAAGATCTGGCTGTCCTGTAGCATTGGTTTTTAGAGGCTGAGGTGATGTTACTTAAACAACCTTCTGGGTCCAGGTAGCTTTTGGTCTATCACTGGCTTCTCAGCTTTCAGCACAAAGAAGGACCTACAACATGTTTTAGTCCAGGAGATCCAGACTTCTCATGGGGATCATGGCAGCCTGTGGTGAACATCAGAGTGCATTTTTACAGTACTCAGCACATCCAGGCACAGGTCCTTGATGGACTTTTTTAATCATTGCTTCATTATAGATGAAAAACGTGTGTCAATCATCCGCCCACCACTCCTCTGCTTCCAGTGCTCTCCACACCAGCTCACCACGAACCTGTTCTTCCCCTCCCCTGCAGCCTCCTCTTCCCACCCACATAGTAAAAGCCCTCTTAAATCCTTCGATAACCATCAAAGTGCCTTAATATAACATTAGGGTTCCACTCAGGCTCACAGAAACAGCATATCCAATTTCTCTCGTCGCTGTCAGTATTGGCGTGACGGCACGGGACTTGCACATTAGACCTGCCTGTCTGCTAGAGGCTCTTGCAATAAATCTTCACAATTAGCTTTCAACAGATTTAAAACCTGGTCATGAGCTAAGGCTCTGCATTCAGGACATTATTCAGCTTCTTTACGTGAACATTCACTCACTTCATGTGAACACTGGCCCATTCAGTTCCTCAAGGGACCTGAATCCCACAATATCCTAAGACAAAGGAGGCAAAGGAGGAAGAAATTAATTTATGAAAACTTTGGATAGTGAAGATGTCTACAGTGCTGTAGTGATGCCCACTAAGGAGGCATCAATATATACATTGGTGTGATCATCTTTTGAGCTGCAGGGTCTGAGTGTATGTCTACCTGCTCCAAATTCACACTCCKGTTCAATACTTTTATAGTAGATGGCCAAGGATAAAACTGAAGCTATCAAAGCTAATCAATCATAAAGGTGAGCTCATGACATTGGACTCAGGCACTTGAGGGAGTACTGATCACATTTGGCTTCTCTTGCCCCAAAGAGAAGGTCTTTTCTATGAAAGAGGCTGTAAAACCAGACCTCAAGTRTCTTTTACCAACAGTAAAAGCTCAAAGTTTAGGGAAGCTTGCACGGGTCTCCAATGCCTTTTGGCTTTCCTTGTTCCAAGTTCTATAATGCTGGAACAGATCCCTGCAAAACCACTTTGGCTGGAGAGCTGTTGTCAGGTCATTTTGAAGTTTGCAACACTTTGCAAATTGTTCTTGCTGGAGGTTGTACAATAACAGTGCCATTACTCAAAAATAATAAAAAACATTCAAGAATATCGTGTTAGACACAGGTCATCTCTCCCCACTCACAGCAATTCCCGCCTCCCACCCCATAAAAAAAAAAAAAAGAGGAAAAAAAATGTTAAATACAAGTTAGACATGACAACGAAAAATTTACCCTTAACTGTGTATTTTTTTATGGAGAAAGGTTATCCAGATCCATCGACACATAGCAGTACAGGAAAATGCCTGTGAGTATTTGGACATTATATCTTGGATGTGTAGTTAAAGAAAAAAAAAAAAAAACTTGCATAGATGCATGGTTGTGTCTACTCCCTCTATTTCCCTTTAGGAATCTATCAGAAACACTGCATAAATACATTGAAGCTGGTCATCTTACCTATTTTAAGCATATACATTAGGATAAAATGAGTAAAAATGTCTGTTTGTCTTCAGTGATGATAAAGGGAGTCTCAACAAACTAGGGCAGTCATTYACCTCTCTGCTAAGCAGACCAGTACCATCTATATGTCTCGTATTTGAGAATAAACCTGAACCTGTGGGGAAAGACACTCAAGACATAGGTATGCTCTCCAAGAAATAGAAACATTAGTGTCAACAACAGAATAAATAATGAAGAGAGATTGATTTGTGGCTGAGATTTGTCCGTGGACTTCACCACCATGCAGGAATGCACTTCAGGTCAGGTGTAAAACTTGCTATAGGACAGCAAAAAGCCCAGGCTGCCATCTATTTGGAAAGTCATGTCCATATTCTCCCAACAGCTCAAACTGGATCCTTCAGGAAGTATTATGTTTCTCTTAGAACTCAGTAATTTTCCAGTTCAATATTATTAAAGAAAAACGTTGATTATTTCTGAAAGTCAGAGAATGGTTGAGGTTGGAAGGAACCTCTGGAGATCACCTAGTTCAACCCTCTTCACTAGCAGGGTCACCCAGGGCATGTTGCCCAGAACCTTGTCCAGGTTGCTTTGAAATATCTCCAAAGATGGAGACTCCACAATCTCTCTGCTCAACCTGTCCCAGTGTCCAAGTCTCTCGTTTTTGGTGGACCTCGAAAATTGGCTGAAATCAGTAAGGTTACTGCATTTTCCATCGTTCTGGGAAACTGAACATAACAAACACCAAAAACTACAAACAAAATAGTTTATTTTTCATTTTGTATTTTTCTTTCCACATTTGCACTGTTACTTGCCTTTTCACCGAGGATTCCCCAGCAGCAATGGTGCAGAGTCTAAGTACAAACCAAGCAGCAACAACCCCAGGTCAGGTATTACTCTGGTAGCTCTCCTATGGCCATGCAGAGTCTTGAGATATTGCCTCCGTTCATTCTGTCCAGCTCATGGGAAGCATCTGGTACCTCAAGGTCACTCTGAGCTATGGGCCACTACTTCTGGGTCTGCAACACAGGAACAAGACTCAGGAATGGGAGCCAGGCCTGGGAAAGGTGGGTTCCATCACAGAGCTGGAAAAAGACTCAGGATCTGGAAAGGCATCAGCTTTGGCTGCTGGGGATGGAAGCTGCAAGAGCCAGCTCTGAGATGTCCCCACACACTCCTCAGCCTCTGGGTTGGAGCTAGAACACCTGAAATTAGATTATTACACATGCACTTGGGCTTGAGCTGTCCCTCTTTACTCTGTCCCCTCCAGCACTCACCAAAGAGCAAGATGTAAGGAGCTAGCTTGATTGTTCCCAAAGGTACTGTGAGACCCTACAGGACAGACCTTTCCCTTCATGCCCACGCTTCGTAGCAGTTCCTGCACACTTTTACCAGTTGAGGTCCCCGTGGAGAGCTCTGCAAAGCCATTGGCTTCAGTGACATTTTATTTCCTCACTGGGACGGGTCAGAATCAAGCCCAGGTCTTCAGAAGACTTTCTAACATTTCCATAACGTTTTCACAGCATTAATTGGCTTTCCATCGTTTTTTCCCTCTCCAATCATCAACTCTTTCTCCCTTTCAGACATTTCCAGGGTCTGCAACTTCATAAAACTTCATGAGAGAACATTGCAGCTTGTTTGGCATGGGCAGCAAATTACTATCATTTTTCAGTTCTTCAACAAGGAGGTGTTCCCTGGGACTGTCATAGGTGGGCTGCACAAGTTGGCTCTTCCAGTTCTGTTCCCAGATGAGTCTGAGAACCAGCAGCTGCCACAGAAGAGAAGCCAAGGACGTTATTTTGGCTGGCACTGAGAAGACAACTTGTGCATTTCAGCAACACGACCACTTGAGCAGACCTCTTTGCAAAGAGCTCAGCATCTCAGCAGCACAATGAAAGCTGGCAAACACCTCAGCCTTCTCCAAAGGTTAACAGCAACCCAGATAGGTGTGTTTATCCCGGTTTTAGACATAACACACCCTGCCCCACTGCCRATTATGTGTAAGCACTCAAAGGTCTATGCTTTGCCATCTCTGATGTATCTGAGACCATGATGCTGTCATGAAGGAGACCTTCCCAAGGTCTCATTTATCATGTTACTTTGGAGGGAAAAAAGTAGGGTTGGAAGAAACTATTCTTAACTGTTCTTTCCTTTCCAGCCTCCAGTCCAGCCTCTCCAGGTGCTTCACGTGACTAATTTTTGTGTGTCTTATCCAAATTGGTCTTAAAACTTCTGCTTCATGAGAACCACACCACTTCTTTGAGACAAAAAGTGTCTGCAATGCTCAAATGCCCTAAATGCTCAGAGGAGTCCTAAAACTTTATCTGAATAAAGCTGGAGTCCACTGGGGCATATCCCTGTGCGGTCAAACTACTGGACGGCATAGCCTCCTTTTACCCTAGTTTCCCAACCAAGATAGCCCCTCTCCCCCCATCTCTGGTTATTTTTTGATAAGAAACTCTCTGCTTCCCTCCTGTTTTTCCCCTGCGTGCGGTCAGCTGCACCCAATCTCATAAGCACAGCACAACCTTCCTGTCTTTATTCCCTAGTCCTGCTTGCTAAAGTATGAGCAATCCCTTATTTATAAAAACACAGCCTGCTTTTTCTGGTCAGCAACATGATCACAAGGAGAGTCTCTTCCTTCCTGTATTCCCTTCTCCATATTCTCACATTTTCATCTCATTGCAACTGTGGGGAAAATGAGGATACACCTAAGCTAACATATTCTAGATCAGGCTCCTCAAAGGGCCTGGGGACAAAAACAAACAGAACTTGTTTCAAGGATGGAGCACAATCACAGAATCACAGAATCACGGAATCACAGAATGGTTGAGGTTGGAAGGGACCTCTAGAGATCATCTAGTCCAACCTTCCTGTTCCAGCAGGGACACCTAGAGCGTGTGGCACAGAGTGGCATCCAAGCAGGTTTTGAAGACCTCCRGAGAAGGAGACTCCACAGCCTCCCTATCAGGGAGGTTGTGGATAATAACCATAACAATAACAATACAAAAATGGTAAATTTCACTGTAGAGTGAAATTTATCCAACAACATCAGCCACACTGTAGATCAAAGAATAATAATTTGGGTCAGATGGGACCTCCAGAGGTTGTAGAACCAAAACCTCTGCTTAAGACACATGCAGTAATATCCAGTTACTCTGAGCTGTGTCAAGGTGAGTCTTGACCACCTCCAAGAATGGAGATCCCACATCTGCATATTGACTTCTCCACCGCCTGATTTGGCATCATCCACAGACTTGCAGAGATCATACTCGAGCCCATCATCCAGGTCACTAATGAAGACAAACAGCATTAATCCYAGCATTGATTCCTGGGGGATGCCACCAGTTACTGGCCATCCGTTGGACTTTTCTCCAGTGATCACAACTGCCCAAGATATTTACATCAGCAGTAGGCACTCATTGTTCCTTTCAGTGCCACAGTGAGAAATAACTCATAGAATAATTGGTGTTGGAAGGACCCCTGGAGGTTACTGGTCCAACATCTCCTCAAAGCATAGGCATCTCCATTGATGTATCGGATTGCTCAGCCTATACTTAAAAAAAGAAAAAAGAAAAAAAAGAAAGAAAAGATAGATCAGGCCATATAAACCAACCCTAAGCTATGAAAACAGGGAAAACCATACCAGTTTACCACATACTCTGTGGTTAAATTCACAGCTTAATCTACTTGTTCCACATGGTGGCCACAACAATTTCCACATTGTTCAGTAATGTTACCCTCTTTAATTCCTAAATCCTTTCCACATGCAGATGCACACCTGTAATAATAACAGGCCACAGTTATAGCTTTCCACAGTATGATTTTTGATGGAGTAATAATCTCTAGAACCTGACAGATTGGTATCCCAGTAGATACAGAGCTTTCTGGGGAATATGGGGTTGTGTAGAAGTGCCAGAGAGCTGATATCTGTCTGGAGAGGAAATCTGGATGGGTATGGACCTCCTGGGGAAGCCACACATGATAAGATGAAGATAAACAAGCTGAGAGCTATTCTAGTGCTTGAACTGTCCTTGCAAGAGCCTCAAAGAGAGGACTCTGCCTATGTAGCTAGCGTAAGAAGGGGATTTGATCCTGCTGTCCCAGGTCTTCCCACCATCCAGAGATGAATTGCTTAGGCTAAAGGGCTGCTGGCAAAATGAGCTGGACAGATATTAGAGTCATGATCGTTTAGCARGTGTATAAGACATAACCAGGCAACATCATGCTGAGCAGAGATCTTCACGCTCTACCTTGAAACAGCCAATTCAGGATTATCCTGGAGGAAGCCAACAAGTAAGTCTCTTAGCACTGTTCTAGGTAGYTGTAGCACAACCTTGTGAAGGACGGTTTCCTGCCTTGGAGAATCTTTAGTCGGAATAGACAAAGAGAAGAAGAACGGAGTGTGCAGAGAGGGGAAATTGGTCCAAAGACTCAGCAAATCTCAAAACAAGCTGCAGCGCCTAGGTCTTCAGATCCTCCTGGAATATAAGGAGCTAGTCTTTATAAACCCTTCAAAAAGAAAGGGCAAGGCTATTGAGCGCTATGAAGTGGTGCTGGTCACTGAGCTAGTGCCAATCCAAGCAGAGGTCCACCTAGCTTGGCACCCTCCTCGTCAGCTCAAGGACAAGAGAAACAGAGAAGAAATGGAGAGTTGCTTATGCAACTTAGCTTCTCAGTCATCAAACCCTCTGCTCCAAGTTTTACCGGTGAATTATCTGCATCAGGATTTGGAGGCTCGTTTGAGGGATCTATCTGACACGTGAAGTCACAGTATAATGACGGAGAARGGAGGAAAATGAGTCCCCTAAATAAAGTGCAGTCCAAAGGTCTGCCTAGGGACATGGCTTTGCAGAAGCAGCTTCATGTAWACTTCTCTTCTCAAGCTCCTTCTATGGCTGGTAGGGAAAAAAAATTATATACCTTTCTCAGCAAGACTAACCTCATGCCAAAGCAGGCATCCCAAACACACAAACCAAAGTTCATTTTTCTCCATTAGCTCTAAAAGGTGTCTAGGATGACTAGGTAAAGTTGAGGAGTCTTCATTGCAGACATCGCTAAGTAAGTATTGCTCCAACCCAACCTCTCTGCTGGCTTCCCCTTTGCTGAGGAATCTAGGGCTGGCCTGGGGCAAGAGGAACCCTGTTCCCATCCCTTCCATCATTTGGGGACCAACTCAGAGCTGCTCAGAACCGGGCACTCGCATCAACTCATTGACACCTAGATATCCTCCAGGCTGTGCCTGGGCAAAGCTCAGTGCTGGCAGACTCCTAGTTAATCCAAACAGGCAACTTTTTGATTCTCTTGCTGGACTTTCCTGGCAGACAGGAAGACAAGAGAAGCCAGAAAGGGAAAGTTTCTAAATATAAAATGAAAAGTGTCTTCAGCCTCACAGAAGTGTCAKAGGCGCATGGGTGACCTGAGCTATTTATAAACCGAGACTCAATGGAAACGCCATGGAGCTGAACCAGATTCCTGTTTCCAACCCATCTCWCTCCCCCTAGCCTGTCACCCAAGATATGCAGCACCAGCCAGAGCCCTTGGCTCTCACCTCTGGAGCTTTATGGTTTACAATATATGTGAGCACACAAAATGCACCATTTGGAGGAAAAGTAGGAGCAGGATTCCCCTAGGTATATGGATGGTGACCCTCAGCAAGGCAGGCTAGATACGGCCACCAGGAAGAGCCTCATCACCGTCTAGGAGACTTGGAAATGCCCAGATGAATTCTCCATCTCAGTTACTTCTGCATACTTCAGCATCTATAGGAAAAGCAATTGTTTATTGTTTGTTGCAGTAAAAAATAGCTACCAAGRGAAAGAGGCAAAAGTGAGAAATTGTTTTCAAGTCCAGCATTGAATAGGTTTCTTTCCAGAATTCATGACTGAACTTTTACAGAAGGCCTCACACTTCAGAAGGTAAAAATCACCATAACCTCTTTAGCTGCATTGCTCTTGTACACACTAATCCTGCTTTTATCACGTGTCCTCACAATAGTCATACAAATTAATTGTGCTTAAGATGTGTAAAGTTTAAAAACTAACAAGGGAGGAAAAATGAGCAACATTTTCCCAAGATTTGTATTGAATTCTTGGGAAGTTAAAGATATATACAGTTTAGATAAACAAAAACACTAAGATGGAAGAAACCTTGGGAGACCATGATGCCCACCCTCTGCTGCTGAGACCCCGGGTTCATGGGATGTCCCTTGGGGATGGAAAGCACAGACTGGGACTCACTTGCTAGAAAACAGCTTGGTGGAAAGGATSTGAGGTCCCAGAGCCCTTATGACAACAAGGGTCACTGTGCCTTGAATGGTGTTAGCAGGACAGGCCTGATTCCATCCCTGTGGAGCCACATCAAGGTAATGGGTCCATCTGGGTTCCCCCAGTACCAGCAACAGCTTGGAGTGAGCCCAGCACAGCCCCAAGGTTCTTGGGGTTGGAGCATAGGACAAAGGAGGCACCTGAGAGCTGGGGCTGTGCAGCAGCAGAGAAGGCCAAGGGGAATCTCACATCCACCTACAGCTCCTTGCTGAAATGGTGCAGAGGAGCCAGAACTAGACTCTCCTTAGAGGTACGTAATGCCAGGAGAAGAGGCAAAAAGGAAGGAACGTGAGAAATCTGTGATTCTGTGAAATCTCCTTTAGATTTAGGAAAAAAAATCCTGGTGATCGTAGTCACACGATCAGAGGGTCCATAGGTKGTGGGATTTCCATCCTTGAAGATATTTAGAACTCATCACAAGATCCCAGCCAAACACAGATCTAGTCAGTCAGCTTCAAACCTGGTCTTTCCAACCTTACATGCTCTGTAGAAATTTGCCAGTCCTTAAACTCTCCAGCAGCAGAATTTACAGTATTTTTTGAATCATATTCTCTAACATTTTCTAATTCTACAGTTCTGAAGATTTTTCTAAAATACATCCAAGGGAGTATTTGTGGTGAATGAATGTGCTCATTTCCTCTTGTCACTTACCAGTGGATATTGCAAAAATAAGACTTCTTTTTTTATTCTTTGGTGTAACACCTTTTCCAGACTGCCAAGCAATATCATGTCCTCACTTCTTGTCTCTTCTTTAAGCTAAGGCTTCCTTATCCCTTGCTTATGTTTTCCAACCCCTTGCTATATTTTCCTTCCTCTTTCCAGGRCACTTTGGTGCACCTACAGCTTCTTCAGTGCACAGTGCCTGAAAACAGTCACTATTACGGGGTAAGCTCTGCCAATGCTGGGTGGAAAAAAAAGAATTTTTGCTATGTCTTATGCATCCCATCTAGTTAATGCTTTGGAGGAGACACGTCTTCTGTGACAGCCTCACCTCTGAGTCTTGTTCCATCCRTGATTGGTAGAGGTCTTTTCCTTCCAAGCCCTTTCCTGTCACACTGCTTTCTGCACAGGCAGTTCCTTCTTGGAGCTGTTTCATGATTCCCCTTGCTGGAAATGCTCAAGTTTTCCACGTGTCTCATTGGAAGACTGTCTTCAAGTTCCTCTGGTTCTCCCTGTTCCAATTCCCCTCAAGTATCCACCAGCTTTACTCAAGACAAGCTGGTGATCTGAGAATGAAAAGCAAAGAGTTGCATTTCCTGAGGCGTGCAGTCACCACACACTGGTTTCCTCCAGGCCATTTCTGTCACATTCCTTCCCAAAAGACAAGGCCAGGAGTCTGAAAATAATGCTCTACAAGGGCATCTGCTTTCCCTTGATCACTCTGGTGCAACTGCAGGAAGGTCAAACCCAAAAGTTATTCCATACTCTGTAGCAAAGGTACAGGAAGGATCAATTAGAGATGTTACGAAAAAAAAAATCATATCCATATTTTTTTTCCATGTTATTTTTATACCATAGAGCAGAAGCGATGCTGTTCACATGCCAGATGGGCACAGACAGCTCCCAGGCCAAGTTTGCAGCTCATCATAACAGCTTATTAATCTGCAAGTCAATGGCTAGCGCAGGAACCCAGCAGTGTTGCAGCACCCTCATACAGTCATGGGAAGCCACGGAGATGCATCTCGTGTATGGAGGCAACGAGGATATCTAAAGTCTTATCTAAACTTATCATCATCAGGACAGGCTGTTTTAACTATTTGTCCTGCAATTTTTTTCCTCTTGCTCTATATAAAGTCAGATAGTTCGGGTTCAAATATACAGGCATATTCATATATGCATACATATATGTATATGTACACACTCAGRTGTGCTTAGCCATGAAACTGTGGATTCTTCCACTGTTTTTAATGAACTTCTTTTGAGATTAGCCCTGAGAGCCTGTTTGGGAGCTATGCGGATAGGGGCCTCATCCTCCAGCCCTGCAGCAAGGGAGGAAAAGGCATTTGCTGCACTCAACAAAAACCCAGCTCCRCTTAGGCTCCAAAAACATTTTGGCGTAACTTGTTAACTTGAATTTTATCTGCAAACGTTTTCAGCCCGATACCACTGGGGAATCCTGATTTTCCAAGACTTACCAACAGGAAATCCCTCAGCCGGAGGGTTTTAGTGGTAATGAACTTATTGTATATTCAAGCTCTGAACGTCAATTTGGATTACGACGTCAAAAATAAGCACTGGGAGCATGCAACCGTACCCTGGGGTCACCTGTCAGGAACTCCAGACTGAAATTGGCCAGATATAGACCAGCACAGCCTTGATTTATTCTGCCCATGTGCAAATACAACAGCTAGGAAATAAAGGAGCCTACTGCATGGTGGAGATGAGACCCTTCTTCTCCTCTGGGCTCTCTTCCACTTTCTGCGGGGTTTCCTTGGCTGGAGGTGCTTTGTTAGAAACTGTACGAACAGCTCAGGAATTATCAGATGCATTGGGAGACTAAACCATTCATTAACCCATCTAAATCACTGCCACTTATGTCATTCCAGCGCCCTAAATTTGCAGTCAAAACCCCCCATCCTCTCAGAGACCTAATGTATATGTGAGGACAATCCTTTTGATCCAGCCTTGGACTGGAGACTCCCAGGAATCCACCGAGAGGATGCAAAGCACAGGACATTGGGAACCTCTGTTCACTTCTCAAGCTCCATACCAGATCCTTGGCAATGAGGAGAACACAGGATGATTTTTTTTTCTTTTTTTTGCTTTGAAGTCATTCCAAAACAGAACTCAAGCATTAGTATCATACAAAGTTAGAATGTGGCCATCTTCTCCAAAAAAAGTGTTTTGCTAAAGCCTCTAGTATTGCCTCCTCATCTTCCTTACATGATCTCCCCAGTTAATGCCACCTTCTCTGAGATTMCCTTCTAAATCATTCCCATGGAAGCTCCTTAATCAATTAGCTGGTTAGCTGGATAGAGAAGCCTCTTGTAGACAAGGAACGTCAAATTTGGTTCAAATTTGTACAGCTAGAGAGGAATATCTTTTACTCCTTTTCCTCGTGCCGAGAATCACAGAAGCAGCTGAGATTAGGGTCTTCAAAGATGCTCAGTCAAGGGTCATGAAGAAGTTTGGTCTGCTCTGCTTGCCCACAACTTGGCAAGAGCTACTGCAAGGCAGCAACATTTTTTAAACCTCTGGTTGAAAAAAATTCCTCTAAAGCTGGACATTTTGCTGCACAGAGATGGCCCACTCTAATAATAGTGAGCTAGTGTAATCCTTTATCTGGATAACATCAGGGCAGCAAGGATTAAAGCCTCCCTCTTCGATGGTCTACAGTTYCCAGCAAAGCTGACAGCGTCTTGGACTTCTCACCCAGCAGAAATCCTACCCTGATTTAGCGGGTCTTCTGCATGGACTATGGGGCAGCCAAGCAACCGCTTCACATGGTTGACTGACAAAAAAAAGTGGGACAMAATTATCGTTATAAAAACAATCTGGAGATGAGTCAACAAGGGCCCTTCCACCAGCATGAAAGCATTTCCTGCTAGCAGAGGAAAAATGGTTATTAAAGATGCACAAATGCTGCTACAGGTTGTGGAGCTGCACTTGCCATATATCTATGTCCAGTGTCTTGGAAGAGGGATGTGCAAATGGAGAGTTGCCATTGGTTTGTTAAGAGCATGAAATCCAAAGCTGGGCGGTAAAACTAGAACAAAGGGGAGCTCTGAGCTGCCCAAATTAGTGCTCCAAACAGTCCTTATCCTTTCCATACATTTCTGAAATACCAGGGTTTAAAGTGMAAATAATAAAAAAAAAAAAAAGGTAAAGTTGTGACCCAACACCATGGACAAGATAATCAACCCATCTCCAGGCGCAGCAGCACACACTCCTCCAGGCAATGCAGATGGAAGAAAGAAAATGAATAAATACTATGTAGACCTTAGGGTACATCTTTTACACAAGATCTACATTTCAATGGCTCCTCTCCACGTGCAGCTGATCTCATGGCTTGCCCCAAAAGTATGTGCTGGGCCTCTTTTTGTGGTTGCCCAACGTATATATTAACAGGTCTTYGTGACCGCGATATTCCTTTTTCACTTATGCACCAAGCCTGTGGTTTCAGCTGAAGGGAATACGCTCAAGTCTTGGTGATGGCTTGTGGTTTTGCAAAAGCCTGAGAAGCATCCTGATAAATCTCTTACAAATGCTTGCTGAGGAGAGACCTGAAATTAGAGAAATTATAACTGGTTTGCAAGTGCACAGTAGATATCTACTCTTAAACTAATGAATGAAAGGGAAAAAAGAAAAAAAAAAAAAAAAGAGAAAGGGTAAAGAAAACTTACCCAATATTCATAGGAGCACTCTATTTTTTGAAAATTATGTGAAAACATGAGAAATTAACTTCTGGAAATAAAGCAAATGCATTATTTTGTTTTTATCTTTTTTGCTGTTGTTGTTACAAATATCACTGATAGAAAAGTGGCAGATGAAGCCGTAGCAATGCATATCAGTTGCTGCCTCTACACAAAAGGAGATCATCCTTCAGCCTAAGAATACCATTTTATCAGACGGTTTCCTGAACCACAGCTTCCTCTGTCCTGTTGTGTTTCTCTTTCTCCCTGCTATGAAGGACGCCAACACACAATAGACACCAGTGAAGTCCTTTTCCTGCTTTTCAGACCAAATGTTTGTGAGCCAGGATCACAGTTCTGCATTTCTGATCACTGCCAATAGTTCAAACGAGAGTGAAGAAACCTTATTTTTGAGTAAGTACAGGTCGCTTCAGAGGAGGGGACAAGGAGAAGGCTTATGCTGCATGGAAACCTCTTGAGAGCTGCACCAGAACAAGGTGAGCTGACAACAGAAGAAATCAGAAATCTTTCCCTTTCTGGTTCCTAAAGGGAATCATTCTCTGATGACTTCTTCCATGGGGACACAAGCCTAGAACGCAACCAAGCAAAAAGCCCTTCATCTGCTTGCAAGCCCAAATACCAAGAAAGGTGATCATGACCTTAGAGAACCATGCATAATATSCAAAAGATTTGCTGGGCTTCTGCACAAGATGTATTTCAAGCATATTTGATTCTAGCTCTCTAAGGGAGAAGTATCAATCTGTGGTCAGGATGGCAGTGGTCAATATGGGCTGGAAAACCTCCCCATCTTCCAGACCAGGCATCAAGCTATGGAGGAATTTCATAGTGATGCAACTAGAGGTGAACTCAGTTTGCTGCTACTGCTTCTAGCATTGATTTGAACATCTGTGAAAGAAAGGAACTTGGAGAACATTGCAAAGCTAAGATATTATCTGAACATTGTGTTTAGCCTATCAGTCTCCCCTCAAGGAATCATTCCCACTCACTTCCATGCAGAATGCGTTCAACYCAAACCAGAGAAAACTGATATGTATAAGGTGGTGCTGCCACGACAGCACTGTCTCCAACTAAATCATCAAGGATGTATTGGATTGCAGGGAAATTTTGCCATATTTGAAGGCAGAAAAGATTAATATGAGAAAACTATTACAAATCAAATTGTAAATTTGTAAATTTACAAATTTACAAAGCGGCYGTGGTCTTAGTGATAGCCAGGTCAGTCAAAAGTGCAAGTCAAACTCTGCCCAGTCTAATCTCACATCAATGACTGAAATCAGCCTTATGAAAATAACACSAGAAAAGCATTAGATGAAAAAAAGAAAGGAAGAGGGATTCCTTCTTTAGAGCTTCGTCRAGCAAGGTGGGCACATCCCGCAATGATGTCCTGCAGCAAAAAGGGGATTTTTTTTCCCCAAGAAATGCCTGACTTTGCACTTTGCATGTATTTGCATATGCTTTGCCTATGGCACGTGGAAATCCCAAGTGAAAACTCACAGGCCAGCTGGAGGGTTTTGCTTTTTGGGAGAAGACAGAGACCAGTGAGCAGAACAAGTTGCTTGAGGCCCCTCAATCCTGACTGATCTTATTATTTTAATGACACAGACATTTTAGGAGAAGCTTTTAGGAGCAGACTGGCTATGCATGCTTCAAGGTAGAGCAATAATCATGTTATCCCTTCTCTAATTCTTATATTTATTATTATATTAAGATATTAAGATATTACTATTAATATCTTAAAATTAACTCTTATATTTATTCTTATATTAATTCTTATTCTCTAATGCTATGGATTGAATAAACCAAGAGCAAAATAATCAAAAATAATCAGCAATTAAAAGAAATCTTACAATTACATGCAGTAGCTTATTAGAAGCTTTTTTTTTTGGTGGAGGGCAAAACATAGAACTGTTTTCAATTAGTATTAAAAGAAGTTACTGGCAGAACTTACTAAGCCAAAAAATGACTTTTTTTTTTTTTTTAAAGTCAAGAGTACTTTGTCCATTCAAAAGGTGACAGAGTACAAAAATGCCCACAGTTAATCTAGAGCAAGTCAGGTCTTCCAAGCAGCACCTCCAGGTACGTGTTTCAATACAAACCTTTTGCCCTCGTAGCCGATTATTCACTTTACAGAAATACAGTGGTATTCAAGCTGGGGCATGTTGCAGAACAGATTAAAGTAAAATTTCTCTCCTGCATCTTCCCCCTTCAGCTTTAGAGCACTACAGTGAGTGTCTTGGCATTTTACTCTCCGATGACAGATGGATTGGGTGGGAAAAAAAGAAAAAAAAGAGAAAAGAAATAAATGTGTTTCACTAGCCCTTTAGCTCTTCATCTTACAGTGTTTCCCACCAGCAACCTTAAATATTCTGAAATATTCTGAAATATTCTGAAACTCGATGCGTTTTGCACAGTCTCCTCATCAGCCTTGAACAGCAGCCACCTTTTCAACAGGAACATAGGGGTTTTCAGGCAGAAATGTGTTTCGGATTAGCCTGGATCACCCGAGGTGCTGGATGAACTGTAACATCTCCCTAACGAGGGGACACAGCATCCACAGACTCCCAGGATGGTTGAGGTTGGAAGGAATCCCTAGGGATCACCCWGTSCARCCCCCTGCTCCAGCAGGGACACCCAGAGCACGGGGCACCCGCTCCATCCMGGCGCGKTGGGAASRTCTCCAGAGCAGGAGCCTCCSCAGCCTCCCTGGGCAGCCTCAACCAGGGCTCGGGCACCCTCCCACCAAACAAGTTCTTCCCCACGGCCACATGGAGCTGCCCGGCCTCCAACCTGCACCCACTGCCCCTTGGCCTGCCCCTGGCCACCACCCACAAGAGCTTGGCCCCTTCCTGCCTCCATCCTCCCCTCGGSTGCTTGCACACACTGACCAGGTCCCCTCTCGGCCTCCTCTTCTCCAGCCTCAACAGGCCCCGCTCGCTCGGGCTCTCCTCACACGAGAGYTGCTCCAGGCCCTTCCTCAGCCCTGTCGCTCTGCGCTGGCCCCTCTCCAGCAGCTCCACGTGCCCCTTGTCCTGGGGAGCCCAGAGCTGCCCCCAAGGCTCCAGCTTTGGCCTCCGCAGAGCTGAGCAGAGGGGCAGGATCCCCTCCGTGCCCTGCTGCCAACGGCCTCCAGATGCAGCCAGGAGCCCATTGGCCTCCTTGACCATGAGGACCCTGCAGCCTCATGGGCACCTTGGTGTCCCCAGGACTCCCAGGACCAGCTCTCTGGAGCTGCTCTCCAGCAGGTCAACCCCTCATCTGTGCTGGTGAATGCGGTTATTCCTGCCCAGGTGCCGGACCCTGCACTTGTCCTTGTGGAACCTCATAAGGTTTCTCTCTACCCAGGCCTCGAGCCTGCGTCACTCTCCATAAAGGTTCTGTGAACGCAGCTGCTTCCCAGGTACCAGGGCTGTTTTCCAGCTGTCAACCATCTTTTTGGAAGGAGAAGCAACTGCAGGGCTGTCTTGCATGGCACCAAAACCTGGTGGCCTCCAAGGAAACCCAGAACATTCACCATGTCTGGATCGCTTCAGGCTTGATGAGTCTCAATCCAGGGGGTGGACATGGCAGTCCAAATCACGACTGTCAGCAGAGCAACACAGATGGGACCCGTAACAAAAGACACACAACCTCAGAGATACTAATCAGTTTTATTTTATAAATACCGATGAGCTTTCCCACAATTACCAATGCAACTTTAACGTGTCATTTACTTTTTTTTTTGTCCATTTTAAATACCTGTTCAAGCAAGGATAAGCCAATGCCGTCTTGCTCGCTATAAAAATATACTGGGATATGATCTTCCAAAACTAATATTCTCAAAATCTTAGGAATTCCTGGTGAGGGGAAGAGATTGCAATGAAATGTTTTCTCCACTTGAAGAGATTTGCAGACATTTAACAAAGTCACAGCTGTGCAGGAACTGAAAGGCTCTTGGCAGTTTAAAGCACACTGTGATATATCATCTCACCTAAGAACTTACTATTTGTTTCCCTCCCGCTAAACTATTTTTACAAGGAGGGGAAAAAAACAATCACAAAAAAAAGTCATGAGATGGCTGCAACCTGTACAGTTCCCACCCACACTCTTCACAGCAAAAATAAGTTTGCCAATGCTTTAATTAGCCCTGTTCTGTTGTCCTCCCTCTTATTTCTTCTGTATAATAAGCTGCAAGAATGGAAAASAAACCTGGGGACATGTAACAACACCTCCAATAAAGACATCTCTGTGGAAAGCCCATCAAGGAAGCATTGCGAGACCAACGCAGGACTCAACAGTTGTGTTTGCCACAAGAACAAGCACAGGGCTCAAACAGCAACAAGGCGAGGGGAGAAAAACTAGACTCRATTTGGATGTGTGCAACCTGAGAAAATGTGCAGCTAATGGAAATAAGAGAGTTCTGCTGCTGTTTTGTGAACCTAATCGCATGGGTTGCTCTAAGGAAGAGAGCAACTCCATGGCTACTCTTTGGGTTGGTTTGAGAAGCCACCACCACACACAAGCTAATGCCTTGTCTTCGTAAAGGGCAATTAGTGAGTATTAAAAAAATGCAAGTTTAGTGCTGTTTTGAGCGTGCCAGCTTCCACCCTTCAATGTACACAACTAACTTGACGCTGCTGGACAGTGTCTGGGTTTATTCTGGATTCCCACTGTTCTTTGCTAGCAGAGGACAGAGTATCTAATTTCTGTGCCCACTTCATCAGCAAGTGCTGGGCTTGCTTCAGRTATTTCCTTTTGGCTCTCAACATGTCAGTGACAGAACTGGTGAAAACTTCCCACCTATCTTTTCCTCATGTCCAGCATGTCCAACGCCACATCCAAGTCTGCAACTGGAATCGTTTTCCCATGTCCTACAGAGCTGGAGCCTCTCCTTGTGACCGCTTCCATCCAGCACGTGTTATTGCAACACACCAAAGAGAATGAATCACTGTAGAAAGGCTCGATCCAATCACTCAACTGTAGACACAACTGTTAAAAGCTAAGAGAAGAAATGTGAATATAATTTCAGTACAATCATTAAGTTGTTACCTGGAAAACGCATATCCTAAACTAGTGCTATTATGCATACCGGCTTTCACACACACATCTTGTTTTGACAACAGATAGCTGAGATTATACATATCCACATTTAAAAAATTAATTTAGGCTAAGTCTTTTGGTGAAGCTAGAAAACAGCCTCAGTCACTGATTCAAGAGAAAGCATAAACTAGGGAGGAGAATAAAAAAAGTCAGGCATGATGAAGTGTTTTTTTATTCTGCTATATATATWTTTTTTTTATATATATTTGAGAGCTCACAACAGAGCCCAAATTCTTGGGTATACAATATAGAAAGCAAGAGCAATGAAATCCAAACTCAAACAAATACCAGGAATTGCAAAGCAGGCTGCAAATTGCTTTCCCATTAGTGCAGCTGAACACATGTGCCAGTGGTAACCTACCTAAAAAAACAACCTGCATCTCTAGCAAACTGCTGAAAGTGTCTTCCTTGAAAGCACAGATGGTACCATTAAGAGGATATTGATTTAGATGGATAACACTAAGTGCCTCCTTTCTACAGGGGGTGGAGTGATTCAACCAGGTCACCTAATTCCACAGCGCTGACTGCATTTCAAGTCTGTTTTCTTTTTTATGGAGACGYCTGAAATGCCTCGGATCACATCCCCCAAGACACCCTGGAATGTGGCAGGTGAGCCCCACTTACGTAGTGCATTTGTTAGGCCTCTGCTGATGAGGTTTGAAATGCTGTACCTAAGCATGGAATGGTCAGGCTGAGGGTTTTTACCTAAAATTAAGAAACATTAGAGACGATTTAGTCCTCAAAGCCTCTACTTGAGGTGTCCACCGGTACGAACTGTGAGTACAGAGGGAGGAGGGAATGCTTTGATTAATGAGGTGCAAGGGAACCACAGGTATCACACAGGTGCTCGTTCTCTGGCAAGTTTACACCACCAACTGAAGACCCATCAGTGCAAACTACAACCTCARAAGACAAAGAGCACAGCCAAGAGAAAGCTGTTCAGGTAGAGCAAATTCATGGTATTTCCGTAACACTGACTACACTGCTCAAAAAAAAAAAACCCCATGGGAGCACATGGGAGAAAGTAAAGAGGTGTGTGTCTGCTGGTCTTGCTATAAATGCATTTTTAAATTAACTTCGTTTTCTTCTGCAAAGATTAAAATAAATTTTAACTCTAAAATAATAAACAAATATTCATAGAAGGGCCTGACCAGCACTAGAAGTCTTTTTTTTTTTACCCCAGGAAAGCATTTCACAATGGACTTCGATACCCAAAAGAAAACTGAACAGATCATAAATAATAGATATAAGACTGGAAGCAGAATCAAAATTTACCTGGGCTGTGAATATACCATGATCCTGTGTTATCGTGCTCGGTTACAAGTCCATTTGTCTAACACCAGAGGAATAACTTTAGCTTTTTTTCATAATTACTATAAAGAATAAGTGCAATTTTATCTCTGTTCCAGATCACTGATTTCACCTCAATGTCTGCTACCCCGAAACCCCCCTGTCCGAGCTCATTTGTCCGAACTTTTCCGCGGCCTGCGGAAACTGGACATGTTTTCGTTCAGTGCATAGATCCTTCGGGAGAACTCCTCAAACTCCCCCAGGACTTGCTCGTCGCACTCCACCGCCACGGCGTGCTCCACCGGGATGGAGTTGAAGTCCTCCAGCTGGTCCCCCTCGCTGAATCCGGTGGCTTCCATGCCGATGATTTCCTCGGCTTGCTCCACGGTGCAGCAGGCCGAGGGCCGGTACTCGCAGGGCTGCTCGTTGCTTGCTGTGCCCGAGCACTCACCAGGCAGAAGCGCCCCATTTATTGCACTAGTAGGTACCAGGAAAGACTCCTGATGATCTTGGGTACTGCTTAGCCTCCCGTTTTCCCCGTTTAAACTGCTGCATAAAGCCCCTCCTCTCTCGCTCTTTGCTTTTGAGGTGTCCATGGAGGTATCTAAGGAGGAAGATATCGGTGCAGGTTTTTTGTCTAATTCTCCTACACAGGCTGCAACGGCAACAGGCTGTGCTAAAGCCGAGTTGTAGCTGGGAGGAGGAGTTTTGTACTGCAGTCTTTCATTCCCCGTGCTGGCTCGTTTTCGGAGTCCTTTATCCGGAGAAGGAAGCCCACCAGAGAAGCCAATATCCAATCTGCCAAAGCTGGAGCTCTGTCTCTTTGGAACGGGAATTGCACTGGATGTGTGGTGTCGATCACTGGTAGGAAAAAAAGAGAAGGATAAATCACAGCTGTCAAACTTGCTCACGAGCCGTGCAGATGCTCAACCAAACACGGGAGCAATTATTTTATCACAAACTGGAGCTCTGTTTGGCCAACCACTTGCATCCTGAAGTGCTAAAACCTCAAATCTGTTTAAGGCCATGTGTTTAACTATATCCACTATATATCCACCCCAGAGGACAGTTTTACTGAAAACCCTTAAGATCATGTAGGGGACATCTACAAAACTACATGGTTTGAAGAGTCAATCATCCAAGAAACCACCACATTATGTTACTTCTCACTATTAACACCATTTTATAGGACCAAGTTGTACATTGCGAATTATTACTGTTGCTCATATATTTATGTATTTATGGCCTGTGTTGGGGTCATCACAAACTCAAAGAGTAATTGTGGCCAAATTCTCCAAGACTGAGTTCTTCCAGCAGTGGACTTTTCCTGACAGCTGCGCAAAGGAGAAAAGCCACATGAATTTTGCTATTTGCAGAGGATTRCTTTTACCAAATATTTTGCTTTTCTATGCCAATGGTTCCAGAGCTCTTTGGACATATATTCTTGCAGAACACGAACTTATCACGAGCTTAATTTACATGTTCAATTTTAGTACTTTAATAGACCACTCGCACACCTCATATGACATGAGCTTAACGTTCCAAATTATAGWTTGTGACATTTGGGTTAATCCTTGCTCAAATAATAATCACCGTACTCTATGCAAACAGTATATAGYACATTAACCTAGGTAACCAATTCACTTTTTTTTCCCAAATAATGAATATATACACACACGCAGAGCTATTACCAAACTCCAGAACACATCACTCCAAGCCTGAATTCACATCAGTATGAGTCTCCTTCACTAGTTTCACTTGAAAGAAACTCTCCTCTTCTAACCAAGACCTGAAATATTCTGGGATCTTTSTTACAGGGGAGAAAAACTCTGGAATACCAACTTCAAGTGGCCTCTAACAGGGGTCCCCATTTTTTGCTCCCTTTTCTAAGTAGAATAAGCTGGATTGGAAAAACTCCTTCTGCAAAATAAGCATCCTCACAAAGGGTAGTGTGGAGTAGCACGGAGCTTTAAATTCTTCTCCCATATCCTTTCCTCTCAGCCTGACCCTTAATACACACACAGCGCTTCCTTCTCTCCTCTAACAATCTCCAGTTACCTTAAAGAAAAGCTCTTTTTGGAACCTATAGCAGAGGACAGTGAGGGAGAGATCCGGGCATCGTACACAGAGCTGGACCATACACAGAGCTGGCAACAGAAACATCACTACCTTCTTAGATTTCAGCTGCAGTTTGACCTTTTTAATGGATTTTTTTTTTTTTTTTTTTTAATCTGTACAACATTTCAGAGCTCTTTTTGCAACGGTTTGGAGCACACTTCATGGAGGTGACAAGGCAAAGCAGTCAAGTGCCACAGATGCTCATAAATGTGCTGTAGATTTAGTCTTGGAGATTACTCCTCAGCAACCCACCAAGAAGAGACATTTCTACATAACTTCTGAATATTTTAACCAATTGCTACATAATTAACTTTTTTTTTAAATCATGTAATATCATTAACAGAAGAACCCAAGTCAGCACACTTGCAAACTTTAATTGATCAGACATATATACTGGACTGCCTGTTTTTCCCTTCCCCAAGCTTAGCTTTTTCAGCCTTGCTTCAGCCATGCTCATAGACTTCTTTTCAAACTCAAAAGCCAGATTTTGTCATCACTCTCCAATTCCCCAAAACTGTTTCCAGTATTAACATCTCCTGTAAAAATAATGATGAAATCATTCTTCCTGGTTTATATCAAAATGCCAGGGATGAGTCAAATATGAATTCATTCCTGAACTGGTCCCAGGAGGTCTGCAAATTCCCCCATTTAGAATAATAATAGCAAGATTAGCATAGATAGAATAACATAAGATGTACATTTAAAAGAGGAATATCGTGAGATTTTATTTTAAAGGTATAAGAGATCACACACAGATGCATCTAAATGTTATGTTAGCTGTTTTGTAGATAATTTACATCTGGGTTCACCAAGGCACCTTGGCAGTGTCAGAAGAACCCAAAAACTACATGCAGGAATGACTGTGTAAGACACGTTCTTTGCAAAGCAAAGCTTGATATTTAAAAATCAGATCCATGACAGGCAGTGTTCTAATAAGGGTTTCTTATTTCCTAATCCAAGAGATTATTCTTATTCAGGAGACTAATGGCTATCTCAGGTGAGAAGGACTCTCAGGAAAAGGGGAGCAGGATGCAATCCCAGATTTGGTCCCAGCTACTGAAGCTGCATAGACACATGAACATGCAAGATGTAAGGTCCTCCTTGGAGAAATCAAAACCCAGGAAAAACCCTTCACCACGTGAACGCTACTACCTACCATTTTTATTTGTTGCACTGGACTGTGCTTTTGATGTGCTTGATTTAAATTTAGATTGAGACTCTTTGTAAGGGTAGGACATGCAGACAGTACCAGACTGCATCATCAGCAAACTAACTTAGGCACAAGGGTGGTTTTCTTGGCCTTAAGTGCCCAAGAAAACCAATGTGAAATCAGCATCTAATGATCTTAAGCATCCTTACAAACTCCTGCAGCAGGCATGTAAATTTAAGTTCTTCCTGAAGGGAAACATATAGGCCTAAATTCCTTTGCAAGTCTTGGCCTTCCAGGCTAATGGCTGAGAAATTAATTAGCTTGCAGATCCAGAAGTGTTCTTAAAAAGCTTGTTATGACAAGGCTATTCAGGCTGACAGGGTATGTATGCCTGAACAATACTGCTTCAGTGCAGCAGCCAAAAAAATCTTCCCTCAGTAAGCTGAATTGGCAGAATGATCTATACTAAGCGATCCAACAGCCTAAACATAGCAGTAATACAAAGCTAATCTCACCCATCTACAAAATAACCTCACAGTTCTTTAAAACAGAATATTTTAAAGGTCCAAGGTTCTAATAAAATGGAATATTAGGGCTGTCCCAAAAGGCAATATAAGAGGAATCATCTTCATTTATTATATAAGCATTCAAGCTAATGAATTTAAGCAAGAAGTACTTGCAGCCAAGCTCCTTAAGCTTCACATAATTAAATGGACCTTACCTAAGACTGCAAGGCCAGGGCTTAAGCTATAGGAGATACACAGGCAGATTTCTGAAATGATGTACTACTGCCAGTAAATATGGATAGGGTTGGTTTTAGTTTCAGYCAAGAATATGGGGCTAACAACCCAAAGCTGAGAAACTGGGAATGAACTCAATGGAATGGCTTGACTGCTTATCAAATATTAGCTAAGGCATTTAGATACAAGGAGAGCACTTAGGATACCACACATTAGCCTTCCAACAGGTCAATGCTTCAACTCCTGAAGTCATCAAGGAGAGATGGTGCCTCCAGATGGGTGGGCAGCACCAGACTGACAGATATCTACAGTCATCCTCTTAAGATGTCTCCTCTTGAGCAGAAAGGCAAGCAGTTTAGGCTGGATGACAAGTGTTTAGAAGGCAACACAAGATGAAAAGCATTCTGAGAGCTTTTTAAGCAGGGCACGATCACTGTTGCAGTCAAATAAAATAAAGACAAAACACATCTAGTTACAATGGATTAGGCAGTTAAGTCAATGGTTCTTTTCCTGTTCTCTCGCCTCCCTGGAGGTGTCAACAAGAAATAAAAATCAAACTTTTGGCTAAGCAGTAACATACACAGAGAATTACAGTTCAAAAATACTGGGCTGCTATTAGCTTTCCATGAAAACAAGCAACTGACAGGGGGACTCTGCTCTATTAGTGTTTTCCAGGAAAAGGCTATATTGTTACTGGAATTCATAGCACCCCATCAAGGCAAKATCTAGAGAAGGTCTCTATTAGCTTCATGACTCATGGAATTAAAAAAATAGAAATAGAAATAAGATAGAAACAATAGAAACAACAAGTAACCATTGAAAATTAACATCCTAATTGCCTAGAAGCCTCAGAAACTGCAAGGGATCCTCACTAGTGAAAAACAGTTTGGCTTGTTCCACTCCAAGGTGCAATTTTGACCTGGATTACTGAGGGTGAGCTGGTTGTTTCTACCTGAAATTACTTGGTCAGTCTTTGGAGACAGCAAACAGATGCTGATACCTGTCCAAAAGGAATGGCCTGAGACCAGAAGAATATRAAAGACTTGATGAACTGTCATCAGACTGTTAAGGCTTTTAGTCATCAAGTTAGATCAGTTGAGAGCTAGTTACATATAAGAGTAAGTTAAATTTCTATTACAAAGCAGGATTTCCAAAATAAAAGCAAAACGGAAGAGAACAACAGATTTATGCGACATTATAGATAAGAGAATTACTCTCACTGTTCCAGTTGCATTCAAATCTTAAAAGCCAATTCATAAATAGTCCAGCTTTGGTTTGAAATTTTACTGGCAACACAACTATGCATGTATCTACAGCACCTTGTCCTTTTTCTCCTAAAATTAATTGCTCACTAGTCAATAATTGGTCTGTTTGGGTAGTCTTAACCTAAAGCACAAGTTAAACTCTACACAGTAGATATGAGATTTTAGAAAGTGACTGAAATATTATGCATAAATATTCCCAAAGTCATTCGCCTAGTGAAGAGATTCCAGTTGTAATCTAGTTGTAGTTTTAATAAAATGAAAGTCTCCTCAGTTGGACTCACTTGTGATTATTTAATCTGTCTGCAAGGGGCTCAGGGAAACTGTAAACCAGTATGAAAGACAGAATACAATTCACAGGCTCAAATATGTATCTTTTCCTCCCCACAAAATGTTTCCTCTGAGGAACATTATTGGATCACAGCTGGTCAAAATACTAAATCTTGATTGTCTGGCCAAGAGCCAAAATCCACAACTACAGCTCTTTGGTATGAGAATACTTTAAAAAAAATAACTTAAACACCATTTGATCTTTTTTTGTTGCAAACTATGACCTCATGGCAGTAAGAACGTTAAATGAAGGTGTTTAAGTTGGTTTACGGCCATTTGAAATGTTTGAAGCTCCAAGTACAGCTCTGAGCCAATATCATGTCAACTGTGCTAAAAAGTAATAATAGTTTCTCACCTTCTTAGAAATTACTGGTTAAATAACGCACAATAGTGACATGGCTGCAAAAAGAGGCTGCCAGCATGAAGTTAAGGTGAAATTGTGTCTTTTGGCAGCTAAAAATTCTGACGTGAACTTTATAAAACATCTTCATAAATTACACTACTAGAGTTTAACTCAAACATTAAGTATATGAAGCAAGAAATACCTTAGAAACATATTTAATGATTAAGCTGGACATGCAAGTATTTTGGGGTAGTTTTTGAATGAGAGCTCCAAAGGAGCACAGACAAAAGCTTTCAAAGTAATATCTTGTATTTACTAGCATTAGGTAAGCAAATTAAGTAAGCACACTATTCAGAAAAACACTCTTCCTGTGTGCTCTTCACCTACTATTAGGTAAATTACTACGTACTATTAGCAATCACAAAAATCCTTCAAAAAATATAGAGAGCAAAATAAATTAAAAACTGAAGAGCAGGAGAGAAACTGAAACAATCTTCATTTGATTTAATGCAAGCATGATGCAAAGATCATGCTCAGATTTGTCACAAATTAGGTAAAAAATGTGTTTGTGCACAAAATGTCCAGTCTGTGCAAAGTTTAGGTCTCCTGAAAACTAGAATAAATTCCCTCGTGGTTATGCAGCTTAAGAGAAGAGCTGTGCAAGGGTTTTTCCATGAGCAAAAACTCATCAAAATGATTCTGGAAGCTAGTGAGACTCCAGGACTAGAAAAATGGAAACTGAATTATTCCCAAAAGGAGACAGAAAACATTTAGGGCACCACAACTAGGACAGTTTATTTAACAACAACTTTGTTAAGTTGTTGACTCATCATCTTTCACCCTAAGAAAAGAAGTCAACAGCCAGCTTTGATATCATAAGAGCAAAATTTTTTCACTTCTGTAGCTTCCATAACAGCACCCACAGGAACCACTAGAGGTATCTTGATTTCATCTGCTTATGGTACAGATAATATTTTGCAGTAGAGGGAAAGGGGGAAGAAAAGTAAACTCGGCAGACTATAGGTGCCAGGAGAGACATGAGGAGGGAAGCAGAGCTTGTAGACCTGCAAGCTTGATGCAATAAATCATGCACACTGTGATGTGAAAACACGTATTAATCATTTCAGTGTCATGCCTGAGAAACCAAAACAACAGAAATCTCACCAGGCAGAAGGATCCAGTCGCAACACAATTAAGCCTTGATGTGGAGACACTGAACTCTGCAGACCTACCACAAGGCCAAGGGTCGTCTCAGAGGCAGAGCAGAATTTGTGCAAGACTCAAGTCCTAGTAGATAGTTTAAGGACTACTGTCAAACTTGCGCCAATAGAAACATGAAAAAAAGGGGTCTCCTACAGAAAGAAGACTTTTTATCTGGAGGGCTAAAGGTGTCCGATATTTATAGCATAACTACAGCATGCAGCGAATTGGAAACTGGTAAAAAAAGCAGGGCTCTAATTTTTATTTAGTTATGAAAAGACAAAGTTAGGAGGCCTTACTTGTTTCAGATTGGCACAATTATGAAAAAATCAATCAAAACCCTTTTAGCACAAAATAAGTGAAATATGAGGCAGTCATTTATAACCCATTTATACATACCTTTACCTATACATGAGTAAACAAGTTATAAATACAAGGGAATGCAACACGTGCATGAAGTCTCAACGTAGATACTACAAAAAATGAAGAGACAGTGGTGCATTCAAGCTTTCAGATTAAATCACTAGATATACACTAAATTTATAAAACCTTTTTCTGAAACAGGTATTTAAGCATGAATTTGACTTTCAATCAGCTTATTTGAGGAAATAATTTTGTCCTCAAGTGCACAAGCAACACCCTGTACGCATAAAAGGGGACATTTTAAAATCAAAACACTGRCATGCACAGAAATGCATGGCTCCACAAAAGCAGTTTTCTTTCATTTAAAAGGAACAAATGCATCTCTGTAAAACAATCTTGTTTGAAAAGAAACTAAGGACAGTGTGAATGTTGAAGTTTATCAGTGTATTTCTAACTTGAGTCAACCTAATTTCGCCAAGACCCATCTAGAGTGCTGATAAGAGCTGAAGAACACCAAATGAACAATAAAATTCAGTGAAAAATAAAATAGGCAGTGCAAATTAATCTGTAAATAATAAAAAGACCTTCCTCAAATATTCTTGCTCTCCTCCTGCAAACAAAGAATACCTTGGAAATACTTTGCCAGCTACAGTCTGTAGTAAAGGGTATTGGATTACTCACCTGCTGTAGCCTGAAAAAGGCAGAATTCCTTCAAATCTTCATTTTAACAGTTGGAGGCTTTTATGCTTACTTAAATATATGTAATCAGATATCATCCACACAACAGTGGTCACCTGTACCGCACTATGCCTCCAACTGCACTGCCCCATTATGAAAGTCTACTCAATCTCCCCCTTGAGCTAAGACTCCCCGGAAAGGCTCTTTTCCATTTATAYTCTTGGGAAATACTTAGAATCAATTTCTTAAAAAAAAGGCTAATGATTCTAAACAGCCAAGAAGTTAAAAATCAGCAACTACGCATGCAAGTTTTGGAGGTGAGAAGAAAAGGTGCAGATACTGGGGTGAGGATGAGCAATGTGATACTCCCAGAGAACTTGGTCCTATGTGTTCTGAACTATTGCYCAGCCAAAAACGCGTTTTTTGTCTTGCTAATGAGTATCTACCATCACAGAGTGGGAAAAGAGAAAGCTGTATAAAACTAAAATCTCTAAGGCCTAGCAAAAACTTCCATTATTGGTACTTCAAAGCTGGCGTGCACGGGAAAGGAGAACAGATCCGTACCCTTTGAAAGCGATTCCCACGTAGCAGGTCCCAGAGTCACCCATCTGTGCAACTCAATCTTGTTCAAGACCGAAAGAGATACCCACCACCTGTACCCTTCCCACTCTTCTGATTCTGATTACAGCCCCAAAAGCCCTTCCCCAAAGCACAGATTTTCAGATTTGCTTACAGGACTGCACAGCATTTTAGGAATMACTTACCCAGTGCTGATAGGGGGAAAGAAGAAAGAAAAGAGGAATCTTTTCAGTGGTAAAGTTACTGATGGTAGAACATTGCACAAGGGCCTGAGCTTGCTTTTCTCAGGAACTATTTACTTGCAGTGCTTTCTTCATTCAGTTGATTTTCCATCCAGCAACATCAGTTAGTCAGAGATGGTRTTTTTTCTACTCCTGTATTTGTTTTCCTTTGTCAAGGCTTTGCCAAATCACACCAAATACTTTGGGAACCAGCTTAGGTCACTTGGATCAAGCCTCTCAACACAAGGAATGAAGGGTGATGCAGAGGCAAAGAGTTAACCTCCTTTCACATAGAAGGGGAACTGGAAAAAGTTATGACAAAGTGATGTCCCAYAGGATTTTAGTTACTGTTACCCATTGCAGTAGATTTTTAGGCCTGAAGGCCCAATATTTTGAGTGTGCTACTCRGAGGCATTACCATGTTTGAAGCCTGCTCTTATAATTTAACTGGAGCTGCAATAAAGTGCTTGTTTTGTGCATAAAAGCAGATGTGATCACACAGTTTCAGAATTGCTCTCCTTCCTACAATCTCTTTATTACAGAAGAAGAAAAAAGGGGAAAAAAAGATGTTTTTAGAGCTTAGCAACRTTTTAGGAGCCTACTAAAAATATTAAATAATACAGTAATCAGAGCCTGTCTGGAAAAACAAGATTCTTTAGGGTTGCAGAAGGCTGTGTATCAGAAGAGCTTGGACACTGTTTCTCAATCTAAGACCCCTTTACATGCAGACTATTGCAAGAGAATAGCTTGCATTACACTTCTGATAGAGATTTTGCTAGTTCTATTTGTTTAACATGGAAGGAATTCAGGTATTATATGAATAGCACTGGAAAGCTAATAACCAGACTGTTAAAAAGAAGAGCTCATACCAGAGTATTTAGTGTCATTTCGCATCAGATTTTAAAACAAGTTGCAGTTTTGAGTTTGCTAAACACCATATAGCAGTTCCAAAATATTAAGGTTTGGCTATCTGTGCTTAGTACTCTGTTATCCTATTAGGAACAACTGGTTTTCTTTAGGATTGGATGCTGCCCTCCAGCCCTACTACTTGGCGCAGTCTGTGGCAAAGAGAAATCATTTCTCACRTCAGCTGGAGCACTGCGGGAGTCCATGTCCATCAACAGAGCAACCGAGTAACCTGGAACCAAAACTTGCTGAGGGTACCCAACCACCTGCATGATATTTTAAATATCCTGAAGCATCTGGAGTACCTGCATAGAGCCAAATATTGCACAGGGACCACACAAATCCTGTGCAAAGCTGGAGCAGCAACCAGTCCAGGGTTCCTAAAAATGGCACAGGATCTACACTTGGGTGGGTTCATGTACTCCAAAATGAAGAAAGAGCAAAACAATTGCTTAACATAAGAGGATGGGTGAATGTGCATAACTAAGACCATATATAAAGAAAATGAAGCTTCTAATACCTGCAGAAATACACTCRTTAATGCATAGCCTTCACTTTTACTAAAACTAATCCCAGTGTGTTTAAGGAAAGAATTGATCAAGCATCATGTTTAAACAGCTTCTGTAAAAGAGCAGCACTAACCTTAATCTTTAAATTCAGAAACCAGTCTAATTTGACTTTCTACAGGCAGTGGCGAGGGATTTCTGCATCCACCACAGTCAATCAGAGCAAGAACAACCAAAATCCCCCTTGCAGGCGACTAGGACTTTGACATGATAGTTAACAGAGTTTCCCATTTAGCAACTACACTCAGCATGCAACTGTACGCATTAGCGGCCAATCTATTCAGCACGAATTGCATTAAGCATAGTTTAGATTCCCATGCAGCTCACTTCAATTACACTGTAAGGCACAGCCTAATCTGAGTCCTGTTCTATGAGGGTCTTGATGTCCTCCTACCCACCCAGGCTATAACAATACAAAAGGTGCTAGAAGCCCTTAAGATCCCTCCCTAAGAGGATTATTAATTCATCTTAAGAGTTTTAAATCAGTCCTTCCCTCCCATTTCTCTTCCAGTAGTATTCTGGGCACACCACATGGAAGATGCACTTACAAAAACAGAAGAAAACAGCAGAAACACCTCATGGACATCTTAGATGGCCGGATTTTTCAGAAAACAATCTGCACCAAACTTCCTTAACTCTTCTGAAAAGATGTTTGTTTGGGAAAATCTTTATAATTTAGTTTTGTTTTCAAGCAGCCATTTCCTTTGACCCCTTAACTACCTTTTAAGGAGACCATAGAATATACTTACCATCTAACCATTAGCCCAAGCTCCATGAAGTGTTTCAGGTTGGGAAGAGTTTGCCTTAGGTCTGGAGTACTCAGTCCATGCTGATATCTAAGCTACAAGGACAGAAAAAAAAAAATTAGCAAGGCCTTCCAAGTCCCAGATTCCAGTGATTATGATTAGTTAATTTACTAGCTTTTCAAAGAAAGTGCAGGATTATCAAGCAATTCTGAGAGATCTATTACCTTAAAGGAAGTGTTCTATTTAATAATCCTATGACTTCATACTAGGAAAATCCACCCAAGAACAGGGATAAAAAAAGAGAGTCAATTCAACTGTTAAACTTTTTAACATTTTTCCCCCATTTCCYATCTGTAATAGGAGAGGAGCCTCACAGCTTAACAAAAAAAGGTAGCTATTAAGCAAGCAGACCCAACTTCAACTTTGCCAATTCTGAAAGTTTATTTGTGCGTTAGTGTCATCTGTCATCCAAAATGTATCAATATAACACTGAAATCATCATAGGAACATCAACTAGCTGAAACAGCGTCACACAGCTGAGCCAAGTCTGTGTTCTCATAACAGCTTATATCAACATTTAAGCTGATGGCTGTTCACTTAATTAAACCCAGCACTCAAATATAAGGCAACGCAGCAAAAATAAAAACGTTTTTGACGTGGATTTATTGTTACTCAAGTAGTAATTCCTAGGAGGAGGGGGGCAGAAAGAAATTAAAAGGTTCCATACACAGACTCCATGGGAATGCAACACACTTCAATCCTCATGTTATCAAATGAAGTACATGTGATACCTGTCAGTGTCACTGCTGCTAATTAAAATTACTTCTTTGCAAAGTCCTTAAATTAAAAAAAAAAAAAACTCTTAAGAAATAGGAGCATAGAGGAAAAAAACTTGTTTGAAGGCCAAGCTTCAAGAAAATTTTGCAGTGGAATTTATCACTCCTGCAGTCACTACAGAAAATATTCCTGAATTCCAGACTTTAAAGGATGCTATTGGAATGAAGCAGTACCAAACTGCTAYACAGCTGTCAACAGATGTTACATGCAAACCCTCA
Organism: Nothoprocta perdicaria; assembly: GCF_003342845.1. NCBI lineage: Eukaryota > Metazoa > Chordata > Aves > Tinamiformes > Tinamidae > Nothoprocta > Nothoprocta perdicaria. The sequence goes on from NW_020455501.1 coordinate 276,419, forward strand.
GTCACAGCTGGCCCAAGATACATTTACATGGACAACAAATTTGACACTGATATAAGTAGGTGTTGAAGCACAAGGAACAGTCCTCTTTGAATTTAAATGTTCTTYGAGCTGCACACCTGTTTCTGTAATTTACAGGAGTTGGGTGCAAATAAGAGATTCACATTGAACCAGGAATTCACCTGAATTTTCCTAAATGATGGGCTAACCTTTTTCCTTCCCACTGCCCCAAAATATCTTGAAATCAAGAACTATTTCTGTGCTTGTCTTTCTTTAGAAAGAAAGATCACTTGGGAAGAAAATCATCCTCAGCACTGAATTGTACAACAGGAGGCTATTTATTACATAGTTTATTATTTCCATATGGACACAACCAAGTCATCTGGTGGACTTGGTTTCATATTTTCTGCCACAACGACAGAGCCTGGATTAAGACAACGATAGGATATAAATTACTAAACGATCACCACATTCTCCTGATGAGATTACAGTAGATTGGGTTAACTAGAAAACTGGCCTGAGGTAAAAGAAAAAAAAAATAAATTGAGAGATATTACATTTGTTTTTCTACACTAATCAAATGTTTATAAAATACCATTTTTTATTAGTCATCCTTAAATTCTAAGGTTTCCTACCATAAAGAGGACTGGATTAAGGGATCTCTGTTTCAAATGGTCAAGATCAGATGAATGCACGAGACAATTGTATCAAACACAAACAAAAGTTTCTGAAAAAAAAAATCTATTTCTACTTTGTAACTGGTTAAAAGCCAAAGCAATATTGCCTTAAGTGCTCATATTAACACAAGATGAGAATTAAAAGGAGCTCAAAGATACAGCCTAGCATTATGGAAGAAAAAAGACAAAAAGGAAAGCAATGAAATATCAAATGTGGGCAGGAAAACAAGAACAGGAAGAGGTTCTGCATGCCCTTTTGATTCCCTTTAAAAAAATCAAGATCAAATTTCAATTGTTGCTACTCAGTATCACCCACCTCCACCTGCCTCCCACTAAGTTTCCAAAGGGACTGAGAATCATTTGCAAAGTGCACATTGTTTGAAGATTAGATTGTGRCTTCAGGGCATTAGGGACCTGGCCATGCTGGTTGCCCAAAGCAAAACTGCTTGTTTAACTGTGGTGAGCAAGTGCCCATGTTTTGTGTCCAAATTTATGTATCCTCAATGGATCAGAGACACAAGGATTTCRAGTCATGGATGATGTTCGGGTGTAAGAAGTGTTAACTGCTATTCCCTTACCAGTATTTACCTTCTATATTGAGCTTTGATTTCYCATTGCCTTATAAAATACTGCCTGATCAAACAAAAATATAGTTAACCTGAGAAATCAGTGACCTAAGGTCATTAGACACTTTAGAAAGGAGCTTRAATCTGCTCTAATACTATTAGCAACACACAGTAACGTGTTATTAGGGGATAACACCAAGGATTTAAATGCTGCAAAGATATTAACTGTGAAAAATCAGACAGTATGTGCAGCTGTCAGCAACCATCTAGAGAAACTGCTTTTGTAAAACAGGAATTTTTGATTTTCCCGAAGAATTTCAAGAAGCATCTCTCCAAACAAAYATCGAGACATTGGAGACGGACCCAGAATAATCCTGGCATTAAGACAGATCTATCAAACTGAAACATGTTTTATATTATGCTTCCTATTTATTCCAAGATGATGAATAGCCACGAACCTTGAAGGGAGCGAAGTTTAAAGCAATGACTTAGAGAAGGTGGATTTATTCTAACATACAACTTTTCYGATATAAAGGTTGACTCAATTTCATTTAATAAAATTATTCCAATTAACAACTGCAGTATAGGTGAGGCCTGACAAACGTGGCCATATTTATTTAAATTTAACTCCCGGGGAAAACCATTTGCTTGTTCCAGCTTCTATCTAACGTTCCTTCCATATGACTTCTACTGGAACAAGAGGCTCTCAACAGTGAGTCCCCTYCGTGCTAACTCACCTTGAACATCTCTAAATTATTACAGGTATCCAAGCAATTTAAAAGTAATTTATGTTGTCAGAGATATACACTTAATTAACATGACTATAATTAATGTAATTAAACAAAATTTTAATAWTCTTTCTAGCAATTTCTGGGAAGATAAAACATTCACTCACCAGATTGTTAACAAACAGGATTGCGAATTTRAAATACACACTTGCATGGTTCCAGTTACCCTTATAAAGCCCATAAGATACATACTAGAAGTCAAGTTTTTCAATTAAGTTAAAAAGCAGAAAAACAACAACAAATCTTTATTGCTGTCTTATTTCTGTGTAATAGCAGATTGTCTCTCAGATCCAAATTCAGGGTTATGTCATTAATGATGCTGGGGCTCTTGAGAAAAATAATGATACCCTGAGTTCAAGTACAAAGAAAAATAACTCCTTCCTATTCCTATTATCTCCCTTAACAGTATTTAATGAGTAATAGAACATAACTATTTACCTCCAGCCAGAAACCACAGAGCACCTGGATTACTATATCCTTTACTGGCATCTCAGAATGACTCCAATTTTGAAATCTGTTCATTATTTACCCTATTTTGTATCCCAAACTATACTCATCACGTTCAATGATATATAGGAGCAGGCTTAAAACTGAGAATGTTAAAGTCCAAAACACCAGACACTGCAGTAGTGACTGTGCTTAATATCAGAGTTTCTGCCAAAGCTTACAGCATTTTTGTTTCTTTTAGCCTCCAATTATGATATTTCAGACAACTGTTGTATCAGCTTGGGAGACAATCATACCAGCCCAAGAGATGTGCACCATGCACACTCACAGATTGTTAGGGCTGATAAGAACCATTTTGAATTTTTAGTTAAACAAAATGTTTTTGTTTTCTTCCCTTCCTTGATAGCATCAATTTCAGAGGACAATTGCTCCACAAGTGTGAAAACACCAGAACAAAAATAGAAGCAAAAGTGTTCTCTTAATCATGCCTACTGCGCTAGGTAGAAGTTAAGCATTTTTAATAAAGTTGTCAGAGAATGTCAAATGCTGGGACTCAAATCCAGAACGTGAGTTCTAATGAAATGACACAGTTAATTGTTTTACAAGATCCTGGATGACTTTTCAGAGTATGGAGGAACACTGGCTGGGATTCAGATGACTAAGCACTGCAGTAATGAAAATGAAGTGCTGTTATAATGCCTGTTGCTATATAAACAACCATGGGGGAGACCACCAAAATACCACCTGCTGCTATATTCACAGTTCTGTGTGTTTATACCTTTTGGGAGAAATTATAAAATTTGAGATTTTTCACACTCTAACATGTTTGTCACTTAAGTTATTGAGACTGCTCTAGCTTTGAACTAGAAGGGTTTGCTGAAAAACCCTTACACACACACACACACTAAGAGCTCTGTATCAGTGCTTCAAGTAGCATAACCTATTAAATCAGTGCTTCAAGTAGCCAAACCTATTAAATATGAAAAAAAGAAAGTGAATTTTAAAGACTATTACAATSTAATCAGCTTGCAAGCAAATGTAGCCTTCTTAAGGCTCTTGGGAAGTAGCAGMGAAAAGTCATACAAGAAGCATATAGGAAAACAGGAAGATAAAAAAATCAAGAACTCTTCAACCTTGTTTTCAGAAGGGATAAAGGAGACTACAACAGTAAAGACAGGGCTCACGCAAGCACGAGGAAGCCTTMCAATACACAGCTATTTTTACAGAAATGTTGCTTTCTATCACTATATGCCAAGACCTGCTTCCCTCTCCCAAGTCATGTCAATGATGTTCAGAGGTCCACCCTGAAAAGCAGATGTTTATTTGGCAGTTCTTAAAAGAGTAGTGAATTGAGAAGAAAAACAAGTTATATCAACAACACTGAAGACCCATGTCCTTCACTAATCCATAGAGCACGAGCATTAAAACTCCTCAAGCTGAGCCAGTGGGCTTAAATAAACAAAGAAAGCCCTCAAAACTGCTCATTAAAATCATCTTAAAAGACTCCCATCACCATTTTGATTTAACAACAAATAAGGCACACAAACAAAAATCAAAGCAGTAATGGGAGATAACCACCAAATTTAACACTGTATCTTCAAAGACTGCTTATATTCAGCTTGTTTTATCAAACATGCTTAGTCTAACACTATCTTTCACAGGCTGATTCCGCCCCATAACCATGTGTTTGAGGGACAAGCTGCTGGAAATGAAATAATCACTTCTCTTACTTTGATGTGTAAGAGTGATACCTAACAGTCAAAAAAGTCACTGGTCCAAAGCACTTAATGCTATAACAAAATGATGTTCTTCTCTGCTATGGCTAAGTGTCTGCACACGTTAGGTTGGCATTAAACCAGTTCTCAAACAGCATCACATTCATATGATAAGTTATCACCACTGATTCTTGCTCTCCCATAGACTACTTGTCTCCTTACCTATCTCTTGCCTTTCAGATGGAGATGATCTAAAATCCCAGAGGGTGAGAGGAAATTCAAGTGTGGAGTTCGCAGTATAGAAGTGATTCAGTGGTGAGGAGAGCAAATACATTCACTACTAACAACATATCTAATTCTTTCTCTGATCTGCCCTGGATTCATTTTAAGCTCCATCTTRCGCCCCAAAATACAAAGAACATCATTCAAATAGAGCAGCAACAATGGGCAACGCTCAGCAGATTKTAATACTCTGTCAAGCACTTTTGAAATAGTTTTCCTGTCRTTTTTTTAAAATTGAAGTTTKATAACAGGCAATATTTAATCACATATTCTAGTTTCACAGTAACAACATTTACTAGAGACAGACCACAATAAAACATGGTTACAGGAAACAGAAGTATGTGTTTCAGTGCATGCAGAAAACACTGTAGGATAAACATCTAGGTGAGCCAAAAGCTGGGTTTTTTTCCCTTCCAGGCCTCTTGCTCATATTAGTGAATACTTTCCTGAGAGTAAACACAATATCCCTCTGGAGAGGCCAAAAACATTTSCTTTCACGGTTCAGGTCTGGTCTCCCAGTAAGGATAGGGAAAACCAGTGTGAAAAACAGACTGGGGGAAWGGAGCCACTTCAGTAAACTATTCCAGTAAAAGCCTGTGGTTAGCGGACCCTGTTATAACAACAACATATACAGGTCCCCTCGCCCATAAAGGTGCCTTCTCATAAATCATGATTGTTTTACAAAAATGCATTTAAAAAAGTAATTTAGAAGATACAGCAGTCAGTGGCCTCAGAAAAGCGCTCTCCCTCCTTTCCCCGGCCCTGTGAAGCTCTCAAATAACTGAAATCATGTTTATTGTTAGGCTCTAGTCTTCCTGCATTATAGCTGGATGAGCTATATGGTATAACCTTTCCAGGATGCAGGTCAAAACTCCTTAAAACTCACAAAATAAAAAACACAAAGTGATGTCTATTGGATTATGAGACACAGGCACCAGCGCTTCCTATGACCTCATCTATCCTGACCTTTTGCATTAAAAAAAATAATTATTACATCAGGCACAGAACAAAAGATCAGACATGCAGAAGCCAAAAGGAGAAAGACAAGTCGCATTTTATATTTAAATCTTTTTAAAAATAGCTTTATGTGTTTAGCACTTAAGCAATACTAGGGAAGTCTAATTTGAATGTTAATTCAAAGTAAAAAAAAAAATCAAAACAAACCAGGCAACAGATGATACTCATTTGCCTTAAAGTCTTGCAAGAAAAGAATTGCAGCAAAAGACTAGAGCTCTAGCTAATTAATATTAGTATTTTAGCTATTAGTTCTTTTAGGTTATGCAGGGAAAACACTTGTTTCAGAGAGCAATACAGTTTTGCCAAAAGTGGTAAAGTAGAGCTTTAAATAAAAACCTATTAAGCAGTGACCTTCCTGAAGATGATTAGCAGCTATGTCAGCTTGAGAAATACTTTCATAAATTATGAGTATTTCTCATATATAAATTATGAATAAGGCCAGAAAAAGGGTCACATTTCGTTAAGTATTTTCAGTCTCTTAAAAACTTTATTGCTTTCAAGCTTTGGGTTTCTAAGTATTTTGAGAAAAAGTCAATCAGCCAATACGTATCAGAAACTTATATTCCTTCTGCTGGAAAACAGCTTGCTCTAAACTTCATGCACAGGATATAAAAAGTCTGGAAGATATTTATGGCTAAGTAGCTGTCATATTCCAAGCTTTTAAAATAGGCCTTGTGCCCTRTTTTACTGAATTATACAAAGAGAATTAGCAGGCAGACCTTGTTGAACTGAGCTCACTGAAATGATAAAATGGTGGGTTTTTACACATTTTAATAATTTTAAATATTTTTAAATATTTTTAATATTTTTTCCATGAAAAGACAGCAACATAGCAGAAAACACATGGAAAAAGACAAGAAAACAAGTGAGGTCCATTCCCTTTTCAGATGCTAACAAATTGCAGTATCCCAGACCTCCTGCTTTGTCTCCAGGGTTTAAGTCACTAGTCACAAAAAAGTCACAAAAAAAACAAAAATAAAAATTAAAAATCACATGCTGAATATTTTTCCTATAAAATAAGCCACAGTTTGATAAGAGATTTCCCGCCTTCCTTTCTCTTTCATTTTTTAAAAAAGCAGTGTTTATATGAACTACAAAGCAGCTTAAKTTGGCAAACAGTAAGTGTGCACGTCAGCTTCAATGCATCAGGAATCCATTTTCCCTTTGATTCCTGAAACTTGGTTCCATTTTAAACACGCACTACTTCTTCAAAACGACTGAACAAGCTGTAGAGTTAATGTGTGGAGACAGTGACAACTCTATAATATACAGAAGTGACCTAAGATGCTAAGTGTGCAAAGGGGCTCCCAAAATTAATTTGGCAAAATGGCTTTAGGACATTTCTGGAGGCTTTTTGGAGGGTCAGCCACTYGCAAAGAAACAGGCAAGTCTCTTTGGTATTTGATACTCATTTCAAGGGCAGTCTCTTCCCATCAGCATTCAAATAAGCCCTTGGCACTTTYGCAAGACAAGGACCCAGCTCTGGCTTCAACCTGTGCTTTTTAAGAGCTCTTTTTCCTGCACAGTTCAATTGGCCACAAACTCGGCCTTGTCAAAGATCTAACGTGCAAGTCAAAGTATCCTGTGCTCCAAAGACCACAAGCACTGCACCTACAGACACCCACAGGACTCAAAGATGCTTCTACTCAGCAGTGCTTATTACCAAAGGCAATTTCTATACCTACCATTTCTGCTGTTTCCCATAGAAAAGTTTAATAGTTGAAAATGAAGCTGATTTGCTCACATGTTAGATGATAGAGCCACAAAATGGACATCTTGCTCCATTTCACGCTTAAGAAAATTTCAGTCCGTTTTTTTCACTCTTGGCACTAGCACAAACCYTAAACATTCAATTCCTATTTCAAGGCGCTATCACAGAGATACCAGTCTCACAGCAACTAATATTAAGAAGTATTTTCCCCTTTTTTCCCATGTTTCTTTTAATATTAGATGTCTCATACATCAACAGCTAAAACACCACCATTCCCAAGACATCAACGCTCTAAGGACCCATCCAGCATCTCTACCAGCTTATTAAGCACATAGATGTTGTCTGCCACCACGTGGACACAGCAACTGCAGACACATGAAAGGATGGTTGGACACAAAGTTGACTCCTTGCATCTTTATTGCACTGATGTGAAAATAAACATCCTTTGGAGATGAACAGCAGATTGTTCGTGTGGTTTTTTTTGGTCAAATGAGGTCCAGCTGTTCCTAATGACTGACAGATGAAGGCAGAACCCTTCTTTGGCCAGGGCTGAGCAAACCACGCCACTAGGAATAGGAATAATCAAACTAACATCACTCAATAGCTGTCAGGCAAACCTGGATCAGAAGGCAAGGCTCATGTTGTGAAGCAAATGTGACCACGTATTTAACATGACCAGTAGAAAAGCCTTAACAGATGCAGAGGAACAAGTCACTAGAGAGACTTTACTAAACAYAGAGATGTCTGAGAAGATTCACTGTCATTAACTGCACTCTCTCTGATCAACATGAACCATTACCTGGGGTAAGACATGACACATCCCTCAGTTAACTTCCTTAGGGAATCAAAGGGTTGGAGAACAGTTCAAGTTCATTTGAGCTTCAGAAGTTGCTTTTCAATATCTGGTAGCTGAAAGCAAGGCTAGGAAATCACATCCACTAAGGCCATGAGGAGGTAGCCTTGACAAGAGCATCTAAGTGAAGTTACAGTTAATATCATCTCCTCATACCTAATGACATAGCTGAAGTTGGGGCCAAGCAATCAAGGTTAAGAGCCCAGAAAAGATGCTGAGAGCAACTGAAGCAGTAGAGCTTCTCTTTTTACTGATATGGGATTCAAAATTGAAAGACACTGAGCTTTCCTCAGATATGTTCCTCCTAAGGCAGCACAGACATCCTACCTAAGCAACAGCTGAGGGAATATGCCACCTTCAAGACATACGAGAACCTTCAAACAGAACAAATAGAAGAACCAGGGGAAAGAAAATACTACTGATCAAAGACACAAGAGCTCAGCTCATCAGGGAACATGTCCTTGGTTCATCTGAGCTCTGCATTAAATATACTCAGAGCAACAGGATACTCAGAGCAACAGGAACATTCTCCTACAAATTTCTCAAAAACACTAGAAACACATTTGATTTTACACACGGAAAAAAGAAAGCAACAATTCAGCAGGTTCCTCAAATCTGTCTGCTATAAAGGGAGATTTCTAAAGGCGACCTAAGCTCCTCTACTGCAAGCATTAACATAGGAGCTCAGGTCATTTCCTGCTAAATCCTCACCTTCCTCATACTCCACACACACACACACACACACACACACACACACACACACCCCAATAACTCAGCAGCTAGAGAGCTGATAGGGTCAGCTACCTGTTGATTGATCTCCCAATACCTGATATTTACGAGAACTTAGTCACTTATTTCCATTTTTAGCAACTCTATTCCAGTTCACCATCTACAATGCTCTGGAACGACAGCAATTTTTTTGTTCTTGTCACTGCTGCTATTAGACATAAGTCAATAATTTCTCTTCAAAAATATCACACTTGTGTTCATTACAATCAGAGCCAAAATCTTAACTGGAAATTTATGGTCAAAGCTAACATTTTCTAACAAAAATGACTCTGAACTTAGTCAGGACTTTGATTCTACAAATAGAAAATATGAGGCTTGAAACAATTTGTGCTCACATACAGATGGAAGTTATTATGAACTCTCAGAATTAACACACATTGTTTTGACTCTGGAATGTAACAGCAAAGCAAGTTTCTCCAAATAAATGCTCTACGAAGCTAGCACTGAACTGCTTCTAATCCCAAACAAATTCTCCAGAGTGTGAGATGTGGTTTTTGTTGTTGTTGTCCCGCTGTTTTACTAAGAAGTTCCATTTTATCTCTAAAGGAGTTTTCACTTCAGTGATTCTACTTAATATGAACCTGGTCTCACTTCTTCCCYGCTTACACTCTTATGTCTCTCCTTGCTCTTCAAAACTCCATGGGGAGGGAAGGTGTCGGGAAATCGATAAAACCCTCTGTGAAACTGGAAACTTGTAGGAATCCTCTCACAAACTTATTTAAGTTGATGCAGGTCTTCCTGGGCTTCTTGGCTTCTCACCCTCTCTGATCACAAGAGTCTCATGAAGGATTCAGGTAGCACAACAGAGACTCCACTTCCTCCTCTAACAGTATATTTAGTGGCCCCCAGATTACAAGGTTCCTCCTAGATGCTCTCCAGTCTTTGCAAAGCAACCTGAGCAAATTAATCAACCAAGTCATATAAATTCCTGACAAAACAGTCAGTTTGTAGGACTGGTTGCATGAAGCAAGGCTGCACCTCTGAGCCTTAAAAGGATTCCCTCAGAGGCTGAAGTTCTACAGATAGGGAGGAGGCAGTAGCTCATTCTCCACTCAAACTTCATCTTTTCAATTATACATTTTTTTTATTATTATTATTATTTTTATTTTACACCCACATGAACTAAACTTACCATAAAAGCTTTTCCTCAGAGCAGTCTTAAATTCTTCTAAAAGCTACTTAAATTCAATAGTTCCAGCCTCCAAAAAAGCATTCAAATAGTCTCAGCTTTTTAATCAAGTGAGTTCCTGCAGACAAAATTTCTAGCACTGTGATGTACTTCTGCATGTTATCTACCCACTCTGCTAAGTTTTTCACAATGCTTTCATCATGGAATTTCCTCACGGCAGACCTATAAAAAGCTGTAATATTTGACCAGGAATATCAAAGCAAAGGTGTCTACAACAATTTATATGGACTTCAGTAACACTTTCATGATTAAGTAGTAGAAGACCCAAAAAATCTGATTTACTTTTTATTATGTTTTTATATTCAACAGCATACATTCTCAAGCAGTAACATACAAACCACTGGTGTTGCAGTAACCCACTTTAAATAGACGTTAGCTAGCATCAGTGACCCTTTGCAAATTTGGCTTGGAAATCCTTTTCTAAACCAAATACATAGTTAATTTAAGCCTTCAATTACTTTCCTGATTTTAAACATATGCCAACAATTCTAGGAACCAACTGCAAGGACTTGGAAGGGAACATGGCTGAAAAAACATGATTTGAACAGTTCATAGTATTTTGGAAACAGGACAAGAACAGAATCAGMGCAGCAGATTTCAATAGGTCTAACCACTGTAACATCCCAAAGACAAGTCAAAGAATAAAAACAAGTGATAGTTCCTATAAAACAATTGCCACACACAAGTGCCAACAAACCCAAACTACAAGAAATGAAAAGTTAGTAATTCCAATCAAAAAAGAAGCACAGAACACTTGCATCATATTACTGAAGGAGCAATTGCAAAAGTCATAGGACCGAAAATATGAAAGGCTGGAATGTCAGCATTCATTTAATGCTAAAAGCAAAAGCTATCAAATCATCCAAAGGAAAGTGTTTAATCCCTTTTTTGCACTAGTCCTCTCAAAAGTGTGAGCAGCTGGCTACCATTATCAATACTAGCAACAGAGAGTCACAGTTTAGGTTATATTAACAGCTTAGTTAAGTGAATTTTGAAGACTGGCAGTGATTCTGTCACTTTATTAACTTAATCCTATGATATTTCAGCCTGCAATTTCAGAACTATTGGAGGTTATCTTCCAAAACACACTGTGCACAGGCAAAATATCTTTTCAGGCAAAAAAARCCTGAAGAAAGGTAAATGCAATCCAAACTTTAAACAAATAAGCTAAGTGAAAAAGATCCAGAAGTTCTACTTTAGTTGTGACACAGAAGATGGAGAAAAACAAGGAGAAGAGGGAGAGAGAACTGGGAAGAAGGGATCAAACTGAAAAACTAGAAATTAAGTACATATAAAAATACCACCAAAATGCGATGACACTCATATTAAAACATAAATTGTCAAAACAATCTTATTCTGAGCTGAGATGAACTTAAAGAAATCTTCTGACACTTTATGGCACGAAATGCTCACAAGCAGGCTGAAAAAAATGAGATACTTAAGTATTCCAGAGAATGACTGCAAAGCTACTAAGTGCTCTCTTGGTGTAGTTGACCAGTGGCTTACTGCCAAAAATCAAAGCGTTAATAATTAACTGGGGCTCCACTTGGGTCTATGATTTATTCAAAAGCATCCCCTTTTTTTCTTCCGAGTTCTCACTCCAACTTTAAGATTCATTTTCTGAATTCAGAGGTACAATTAAGAATATAAAAGGTATCATTTTAAGGACATTTTCAAGGTATAACATATAAAACATGAACTTAAAAAGTGTTTAAAAATAGAATGGGCTATTTTGTTGCTGCACAGAAGAGGCTTGAGGATTTGCAGATTGCGGTGAATCACATGAACATTGTTTGACTATACAAATCTATTGGGACATATGAATTGAGGTAAAGAGCAAGGGCCATGAGGAACTTCTTATCCCACTTTGAAGACAACTGAGCTGAACACTATCCAGTTTTGGACACTGCACTTCAAGAAAAGYGTGGGTCAGATGGAGAACAGGCAAGCAACAAGAATGCTCAGAAATTAAGAAACATGACCCATGAAATAACACTTAAAATTAGAGATACAGAATGGGTAAGGTTGGAAGGGACCTCTAGAGATCACCTAGTCCAACCCCGCCCTGCTCAAGTAGGGACACCTAGGGCATAACTTCCAATGTATAGAAGTTTATTCATTTCATCCTCTTTGCAAGTTACTGGAATATGTAATTCTTTGGTTAAAAGAGAAGCAAGAACAGCCAAGCACTTGCAGAGAGTACTTGGATCATAGGCTTTCCCTTCCAGGAAGGTAAACAAGCATCTGTCAGGAATGGCCTAAGGGCAGGAACATTGGTGTAGATGACCTCTCAAATTCCATTACAAATCAGTTTTTAAACATTAGCTGAATACCATATACAAACTCATTAGCAGCACGTATCAGCACAGCCTCAAGTCAAAATTTTAGATTCCTAAAAGATTTTAGATTCCTAAATTCTTTTAAACTTTAAACTCCTAAAAAACTAAGAAAAATTCCTCTTATATTTGCCAGAGTTGAAGATGACTTAAGAAAAGCAGAGGCAGGAAGTTGGAGTGATTAGAACAGTTTAACAGTTTTTTTGGGGTTTTTTTTGTTTGTTTTTTGTTTTTTTTGGTTCCCCCCCCCCCCAAGTCATATATCTGCAAGACCTGGGAAAAACTGGGAAAAACGCAACTAGAAAATCTTATTCAAGTATAGGAACAGAAAGTCAGAATAACAATATAGTAAAATTAAAGACAGGGCAATGAGAATGAGATAAATGGATCACAGAAACACAGAACAACAAAAATACTAGGATACATTTACAACTTTCAAAACAGTGCAAATCCTTTTCAAATTATAAATGTTTTGAATTCAAATTGAATTTGAATGCTTTGAAGATTCATGGTTAGCTGGAAGTCCTTCTCTAAGTGCCACAGGAGATAAGCACAAAGCTGTAAGGTAAGCAAAGCCAGTAGGAAGAAGAACACCCCCAAGAGTTCACAGATGTTCTCCACAGAGAACAGCACTGTTGCTGAAACAGAAAACTCAGAGATGCATATTCATGCCACACTGACATGAAGCAGATGGTAAATAWTGCAATAAAAAAAATCTCAAGATGTACCAACCTGTGCTATATTTTTGTTGAGAAGATATACTCCATATTCAAACTGAAGCTTCTCTCCTCCTTTTGGATATAAAGGGAATCTGATGAGGGAGGAAAAAGAAAATGTATTTAAGATAAAGTTATTCAAATACATAAATAAATGTCAAAGAGCCACACATCCTTTCTGAAAAGGCAACAATTTAAAGAACTCTTCAAAAAAACCAAACCCACTCAAAATGCTTGCCTCCCTCYAACTTTTCCCAAAAGCCTCCCTCCAGCAAGATATCCTCAAGAACCCTCAGCTGCTCCAAAGTACTATTTCAGGTTTTAAAAAGATGCTTTGCTTCATTTATCTCACTAAARGAAGCACATTTTAAAGCATGAAACATAACATCAGACCCCACTATATCTTTGTATTCAGGTTTTTACATTGGTTAGCTCACTTCCAAATGTAGTTAGTAAGAAAAAGCATCTTTTTTTTTTTCCCCTTTTTTATTGAACTGTTATTTTGAGATCAAAGAGGATCCCTTCCTCTTTGCAGAAGAATGCAGAAGACATTTGCAGGTCCATAGACCWACACACTTAAACCCACCACTCCACTCAAGATATCTATCCCTAGAACCTCTCCTACTTTTCCTGCTGTCCTATTGCCATTATCTTCTGAAAAAACTGTCCTTTCAACAAGCTTCAAAGATGCATCACACGTGCTCATATCAACTATTGCATCCTCACTCACTACAGCCCTCAAAAATATTATATTCCTAATGTTTGTCTTCCATAAGACATAAACTATATTTTTTTTGGAATTCGAAACACATAGATCTAGTTTGTTGTTTACAGGAAAGTGTCACACCTTATTTCTCTCTCAACTGTTGCCTGAGAACCATCATTTGAGTCCATAAAGTAGCAAAGTTTGCATGCAGGCTGCATTACAGTAATTTGTTTTACACACCTGCCCTAGGATTTTTTGCCTCTTGACTGAAGCAGTTACCATAAACCTGAATATTTGCAAGCTACATTTTTTCAGTTAATCTTTTGACTCTTTTGCTCCTAAATGTTATGAGGTCACAAGGGTTAACAGATTTCAGAACAATCTAAAAATTATGTTTATAACAACTGCACCATGAAACAAGCTTTTGAGTCTCTCAAGAACTGTATGTTTTATATTTTCTAATCAAGATGCTGAGGGTATTATCTGCAGCAAACCTACCTCAGAACCCAAGGCCTATCTCAGGATTAAGATAACAAGTATAGGAGATGAATATCTAAAGGGAAAACATACACATTCTGGAGATTTGATTGCACAAAAGTGTATTTTTCGCATCAGATAGAAAGCTTTATGACAGCCCCATTGTAGGGAACATTTGCAACATTTAAGGATAATTCTGCAGAGCCATTAGAGCTGAAGGTTAATGGGTCATCATCACAGCAGATCAAATATTAAGCCATCTGCTCCAAGTTTTATGCTACTTTCAAACTCACTAGCTCACTTCAAGTTGAGGAACATAAAAGTTGCTCTGAATAACATATCTCACTCACCTTGCTTAATAGATCTATAAACTCAACTTGTTCCCATGCAAGAAAATAAACCTTTCAAAATAAACACATCTCACAAGAATCCCACTGCAAACTATCCTAAGTGTAAAATACATATCAAAAGGAATTCATTTCAGTGTCTACAATTACCCTACACAAATGGAGCACAATTTAGATTTAAAGGACACCTTTACAAGGAACAGTATAAAACTCGCTCAGGTTTGACAATAAAAACCCCATTAGAAACACAAACCAAGTTTTACTGAGAGATAGTATTTCATTAAGGTACTGGTAATGGGAACCAGGAATTCTGTTACTGGACGCAGGGCCCTTCAGCTCTTGCAGTTTAGAAAAAAGGATAAAAAAACTGTTTAACCAGCTTGGCTACTACCTCCCACATACAGTTTCTTGCAAGCGAAGATCAAGGTTTTCAGTTAGTCAGGTTTGTCCTGCCTTTTGGCCAATATTCATAATTCTCTCCTCTAACTTCCACTAATTAATTTTGAAAGACTCTAAACTACATACATCCTCACGTCAGCTTTTATAACACAGTAAGTTACACGGAAGTCTGGAAAATTATCAGCAGATGCCTGTACATGCACATTTATGACATTCAGAAAAATATTACTAACTTTGATATTTCTTTTTTTGTGTGTGTTATCTGGCTTGCCCATTAAGTTTATTGCTTGTGACCAGGCCTAAAGGAATGGAAATCATAACTTTATATATAGTCTTCATAGAGTATAATTGAATGCAACTTTTTAACTGTTGGCTTCCCGTGTGAAATTCTTTTTGCCTGTTTCTTAGCAAGTCACAACTATAAGCTAATTTTCATTTTAACATGCTGCAAAGCTGGTATTGCAAGATTTTAGTTAGTTTAGTTACCTTGCTCAAGAAATAATACTCCAAACCTATTTTCATATTTTACCATTACAAAACACTTGATCAAATGCAAAACAGCATCTGCTTGCCCGTTGTGCTTCACTGTCCTCATATCAATTGTTGTTCATTTGCTTTAAAACTCAAATATCATCTTCCCCCCTGCCAAATCCAAAAACTCATTAAGCTCCTTCTATTTGGGAAGGGTAGAAGASGGAAACCACACAAACCATAAGTTGAGTAAGCACCAGAACAGGGTGAGAGAAGTTAACGAGTAGGAGGTGCAGTTCAAAGGATGTCCTTGTAAACCAGGCTGACATTTATCTCCTAACTATGGAATATTGCYTTACACCAATGTGTAGGGTTCATAAGAGACAGACCTAAGAGAACATCTCCTGCAAACTCTAGTTGTACTTATTTCAACAAAGCACAGCTTTCAACACACATAYGGCGTAACTGACATTAACTGTGTCTCCGTGCTAAGATCTTAGTGCCAAGATCTCCRTGCTAAGATCTGAGAACAATAACTTGAAGAAAATTTGAAGAAATTTGAAGAATAAGTTGAAGAAAAAGCATATTCAATAACTTGCAACAAATGGGAATTGTCTCTGTACATRCATCATGTATAGATCTTCTCTTTCCACAGCAATCATTCCCGATATCACTGCTGTTCTTGCTCCACCCAAGGCAGCTGACATGCTAAAGAGAAGAGTCTCTATTTTGGAAGTTTACTTTATGACAACTAGCCAATATGTGGGAAAGCAGCTTTAGCATCTATCATAAAGATGTTCAATTAAAGTAAAAAAGCATCTCACTCCAAATCCAGAAGGGGAAAAGTACAAGAATGATCCTAACTGCATCGAAGATCGATTTCTAACAAGTGTTCAACATAAGTGTTTAAGATCTAAAATAATATGAAGATTCTCAGTCTTACAACCTTTTTCTCCCAAATTTAATGCTTTCTCTGCCCATACAGGGCAGAGAAACAGGCTGTTTTCACTGGTGGCCAGCGATAGGACGAGTGGTAATGGCCACAAGCTGGAGCACAAGAAGTTCTGTCTCCAGGTGAGGAGCAACTTCTTTACTGTTAGGGTGACAGAGCAGTGGAACAGGCTGCCCAGGGAGGTTGTGGAGTCTCCTACTCTGGAGGTCTTCAAAACCCGCCTGGATGCCACCCTGTGCCACATGCTCTAGGTGTGCCTGCTTGAGCGGGAAGGTTGGACTAGATGATCTGTAGAGGTCCCCTTCCAACCTTGAATATTCTGYGATTCTGTGAYACATAATTTAATCCCAAAGCACAGTGACAATGCAAATGTTTTTAGTTYGGGGGTTTTTTTCATTCCTTCAAGTCATCTATGTCCTTTCATGTGGGTCTAATGACAAGTATTACGCCTTTAGGAATAAGGGCAATTCTGTAAAAACAAAAGATACAAATGCATTACATTTTTAGACACTTGACTCCCCTCCTCTCTCACAGCACGTTGCTTTGGACAAGTGCTACTCTACTCATCATACCACTGTGACAGTTTCTTCCACACTCAACTAGTGCAAGATCAAGCACACAAGACTTGTACTAGTACCTCTAAAATCCAGGCTTTCCAGATCTACAAAAAAAAATTCATTTCTTTTCTCCTGAGAGCTGGTATAAACATTCAGAGAGGCAGTTACAGGTACTTTTGGTCAGTAATTTTGTTCTAGTAGAGCTTAGAATAGAAATGGTAACTAATCTGGCTCCAGTTTACCCCTTTCTCATCTCCCTTGCTTGTGGGGTTCCCAAGGATAGATACCTTCTCGCTTCCTGGAGTCATAATTCCAACAAGCCACCAATCACTTTATTTCACCCTATCCCCTACTGATTACTACCACACTCCTTAAGCATCGAGTCCTTGGTGGAGAATAATTCT
Source organism: Nothoprocta perdicaria (assembly GCF_003342845.1). Taxonomy (NCBI): domain Eukaryota; kingdom Metazoa; phylum Chordata; class Aves; order Tinamiformes; family Tinamidae; genus Nothoprocta; species Nothoprocta perdicaria. The sequence continues at coordinate 293,815 of NW_020455501.1, forward strand.
GCTTAAACTCTGACTAAAAGACCATTATGGAAAACAGAAGGCAGCTCTAGGTCAAGGTTTAAAGCTCCGCTCATCTACAGGTCAAAATGTACTGGCTTCAAGAAACTCAGGTGATGGACACCAAATCAAAGCATCCACTCAAACATTGGAGTAGAAAGCAGCTCTGACTTCCCTATGAAAAAACCTCCCTCCCAAACAGTAGTAGAAAAAGGAAAAAGTCTTGGCTAAAAGAGTATGGGTTAAGTGGAACGTCAGCATTGAGTCTACAGTGTAAACCAACATGGATGTGAAAATTTCTAGAGTCCTATTAAACCTTCCCCAAAGACAAATGAAAGGGGAAAGGTGAGTTCAAGACTACAATGCTTGTTCAYTACAACTCAGTGAATAAAGTAATCCTGAGTCTTTTAAAATAAAAAAAAGTTAAAAAGAGGTTGAGAGTCTCCTCTTCCTCCAAATTCATATTGCAGAATCACCTCTTTACCATTAAGAAATGCTTAATAAGATAATTAAGAATAAAGAATTTAACTGTAAAGTGTTGCAAGGTCTTGAAATATGTAGCCAGTCTGAACATTTGCACAAAAAGATACCATTCTGAAACATATTTATAGGTTTATAGGTACCAAATACAGTGTCAACAGGACTTAGGCCACTGTTCTGGAATTACTTCAAGAATCTAACATGGTCATTTCTAATATGGTAACATTTGGTCAAGCAGCATACAAGCGAGACATCACTAGTATGCACCTAAATCCCTAAGAAAATAAAATGAAGTGAAAGGTATAATCTTACTATAGTAGGTCTTATTTTTAAATGTTGCATAGAAAGTAGACACCACAATTGTCCAGGTTGCTGTAACTATCTGTTTAYTCATGGACATACATAGACCATCTTACAAGGCCACAGGAACAACAATATCTGAACTTACCTTAGAGACCACATATGCTCCTCTCTAAATCAACTGCATCCTTCTCCTTGGGGTAAATGACTATCTAAACTGCTTTGAAAGGTTCGTTTCAGCTTTAATTCCTATGATTCAAGGCATGATCAAGGGGATGTTTAATTTTATAATCAATGCAGATACGCTGCCACACATCAGAGCACCTTAAATGTTTGATGCACTTGCAGTACATCACCACAGGACTCTTGGGTCACTAAGATGTTAACTGCTAAGAAAAACTCTTAGGAATCTTATTCCATCCATTTTAGACCTCATGGACCTTGCTTAAATTCAAGTCCTTTTATGAATTCAAATTTGCAGTTGAGCTGTAATTTATGAACTTGGCCATACACAGAAAAATCACTTAATTACCAACATATCAGTGGCTGACTTTTGTCTATAGTCACCTGTGTTTAATATAAACTATTTCAAAAGTTTAAGAAATTGTTTCTTTAACTGCTTTCATCTGCTTCTATTTTGGCATTACATCATACGTTTCAGATCCTTTATCTGTTCAGTTCTTTTATCATATCGCAAATTATATTAATGTCTGAAAGTTTTATCTTCACTTTAGAAAGCTCTTTAGGCAAGAATTGAGTGAAGTAATGATTTTACTCATCACCTCTTGCATTGCTTTCCACAAGCTAAAGCATAGCTCAATTTACAGAGTGTATTATATCCAGTTTGGCCAATTTAGGCAAGTTATTTTGAAATCGCATCAGAAAAGCGACATTTTTAGAAGGGCACGAAAGTTGGAAGATTGCTAGCATTCRTAGCTTTGCAAATTAAGGCAAAAGCAATCATCTCTATGTTTAAGACTTAAAAAGTGCCCCCATACAAAGCTAACCTCAATAAACCCTAAGCAGAACTTGCTGCCAGAAATAGGATACAATCAGCAAAAGCAAGTTTATCAGTTCAAGACAGGAGACAATTTTTGTCTTTAAAACTACTTCTGAATGTTTCCCAGCATTGAATACCCATTCAACCTTCACTTCTGWAAGTATTCTGATGATACCCAGTGAATTTGTCACAGATCAGAAGCTGAACGTGGCTTTTTCCTCCCTGCCTTCACTACTTACTTCCAAAGACAGAAAGAAGAACAGCCACAAGATGACAGCATAGCAGACTTCGCAGAATGCAGCTGAATTATTACATATATATATATATAATTATTACAGAGAGAAAAAACTGAGGTTATTTCAGCAAGTAAAACCATCACTGGTCCTGATAGTAAAGAACCATCCATCTGATGCAGGGAACAACTATGCCTCACAGTACCAAAGAAGGGGCAGTTTTGAAAATAAAAAGTTTTCAGGCTTAAAACCATTGATAGAAAATGAGGATATGGCTCATAGGGCTAAATGGCCCAAGGCAGATAAGATAATACCCTGGAAAAGTCAAAAATTCCTGCCTGATAGGACTCTGAAGTATGAAGAGTGTATAAGAAGCAGGTTTAAGTATTTATTTAAAGTTAAGCCATTTCAACCTCACTCCCAATGGAGGGAACAGAGGATGGAGCCAGTGTTTTCCCTGCAAGCCAACCACATCCCATTCGCTCACTGTAAAGGAATGTTTAACTAGAAACAAAACTTGTTATTTGAAAAATGCTGGGACTCTTCTAAACCCCAATAAACCAAGCCTTAAAAACTTAAGGTGAGAAGGGGTCCTGTTCTCCAACCAGCCTGCTCGAGAGTCCTGTTCTCTAGGACACTTCCCAACACAAGCAGGGGACTAATGAGCTACTCAAGGGCCACAGACACCATAATGCCAACACTTGGCTGCACACKGAAGTGTTTGCAGCAAGGTGAATTGCCAAGATAGGCAAGATGATCAGAGATCCATTTAAAAACCTATTTGCTTCCCAGATGAGCTGCAATGACGTTGTTGCGGCTTCAGAGCAGCCTGGCATGGGTCTTAAGTGACAAACCCAAGCAGCTGGGGCCTTGTTGGAAGGGATACAGCTAAAATTCAGCAGTACAAACTACCTTCAACAGCAGGCTTCTGAAGTACAGAGATGCAGCACAGAGCACTGCAGATCTTTCTAGCTGATGTCAAAGGCCACTTGGTGACCTGAGGGCAGCTACTAGTCTACAAAGAAGAGTTAAATAGCCTGCAACTGCGCTCTTGCTGGTTAAGTGCAACTGTTGTGACCTTGCTCTTCATGAATGTGCAAGATAATATACAACAATATGTATAGGCTGTATACAGAAAAAGAAACCAAAGACCCAGATTCTGAAAGTCAGACAGTTCTTGATAAGATAGTCACCAACTCGAAAAATGAGCATTCTACTCATTCAGCAAGTAACATTTTCAGACACCTAAAGAGTAAAATTTGCAATCTCTGCAACAAGTGACAATGATGGTTTTCTGCAGATTGTGTGTTATCCATGAATTCAAGCTCAAATTCTGGCTTTTCTGTGTACACGGAAAGCTGTGATGGATAGCAYGATGCAAGGACTATCTATAAGGACRAAGCAGACAACTTCACTATCAGAACCTTAAATCTTCCCGTCACTGAAGGATCATTTTTAACTAGAAGACACTTGACACAGGTCAAGCCCCCACTATTGAAAAATGAAGTAATGTTTTGAAAAATAATCTCATCAGGAGTATAGGGTTCCAATGGGAGTGCGGCAGGCCAGCATTTCCTCAGAAACATTTCTCAGCTCTGGATGTCTGGGGTCAGTGGTCTCTTCTACTGCAATAAACAAACTCAGCTTTTCTCAGACTGGCCAGGAGTTTGCAAACAAAAGTCACTTTTAGCTCCCAGAACCACAGATCTGTAAGTAGCATCCATGATTAAGACACATCTTAATGCACAGTAATATTTGCAACTCAATAAAGGTAAAAAGCAACGATTATTTCTGATCAAGAAGAAAATAAGCCTGTTTTCTACACAAATAGCCTCAAGAATGCAGCACATAAAAGCACAGTTCATGGTAAGTTCATGGCAAAAAGCATTCTTTAAGCAATATAGCTGGACACTTTCACCACACACTCAATCTACCACAGAGACTTAATTTGACTTTGACAGATACTAGGTTTCTCAACACGGCATCTCCCTCCATCTGATTTAAGGTTGCCAAGATTTCTTCCCAAAGCTGCCATTTTATCATTGCAGACAAAGTACCCAGAATGATTAAACATTTCTCTATCTGGTTGAAAGATGGTAGAAGGTCAGTGTGAAGATGAGTCCTCACTTGCTTAGCACCATGGTTTTTCAGGGTGGTAGCAGATAAGGCACTTGCGACACAAAGCAGTAACCRTAATCTCCAGTTGTGGTAGATCTGCTACAACTCCAGCATTCAGACTGCTTGTTCCTTCACACAGGAGCCAGGACACATCAGCAAGGACAACTTCTAGAGGAAGCTCATTCAACGAGGAGTTCCTAAAAGCTCCAAAGTTACCACAGGCCTGTTCCATAACACTTAGCTCCCCTTATTTGCAAAAACAGCTTTCAATACTGGGAAGTAGCAGAACTAATGACTTGGGTAAAAATATTACTGAAAATTTAAATTATTTATAAGAACTATATTTAATATATTGCTTAAGCGTGTACAGATTAGAAGTACACCTGTCCTGACTTTTCTCCAATTTTCCATCCATCTACTCCAAAATTCAACCCTAACTAAACACCTCAAACTAGTGTAAACCAATATGCTGGTTTGAATTCAAGAGTCAATCAGCAAGCAACACAAATATGTTAATACACACCATGCAGCCACAGAGCTGCAGCTCTTTGACCCAACACTTGCATGTTGGATTTAGCTGAAGAGAAGCAGTCTCTAAATAATTCCATTCGTAATTTATCACCATTGAGAAATCCAGGAGTACTCTGATGATCTGACAAGAGCATCTGTGTCTCACACCTGATGCGTTCATCGGCGAATGTGAAACAATATGAAAACTCATCAACTATCCTGAATATTTTTCTGAAGCTCAACTGCAGCTCACAGGATGGAGGTCTGCTGATGAAAAGCAGTCTATCCAGTTTCTCAGTGCAAAGCCAAGTTCTCACAACAGCAGGTAAATCACGGCAAACTSAACTTCCCTTCTCCTGAGGCCGTTTTGCATAGCTCTGTGGTTCCTAAGTTATATAAACCATAGAACATAACTGCAAAAAAAGTAAGAATACCTTTGAATACATATTTCTAATACTGCCACAGATGTTTGTGAATCCYTAGGTCTGATGGCATCTATATATGTGAAGCTGAGCAGTAAAAAAGACCTTAAACCATCTAAAATGGTAGGAAGTGAAAGAAACCCTGAGGCTAAGTTACTATTACCTTAGGTCAGTTAATGCCAAATATTCCTGCAAAAATAGAAATGACGTAAGCCATGGAGATTTTACTGACACGTGAGAAAGTAAGACTAGATCATCCCCAAGGATCTTTCCACATGTCTAACCCTGATTTTCAGGGCAGGTACAAACAACACAGCAAGGCTAGTTCAGTTCTTCCCTGAGGATGCCTCTTTCAGCTCCCTGCAACAACACGAGGCTTGAGGGCTTTCTTAGGTTACACGTGCACATGGATAGAGCATTTGAGAGGGGCTTCTCCCATAACTGTCTAGGGGGCTTGGAATCTTTGAGTCTTAAATGTATTTTTGACCTTTACCATTCCAGGTTGTAACAAGTTTAATAGTTAAACATACCTTGCATTAAAAATATCAGTTCTATTTGAGAACTTTAAGATTCCCATGCACCCTCCGGAATAGCTGTGCTTGAGTAAACCAAATTTTGCCTTTTCAAATGGAATTTGAATTTTGCCAATTCAAAACCTAAATAAAAATGTATTGTAGTCATTTATTTTTACTTAGCCTGAAGTTCTGACTGAGATCATGACTTTGTCACTACAGTTGCTTTTCTGATCTCCCTTTAACACATCTTGGTATGATGTGATGCTGCAGTTACAAATGCAGTAACCAAAAATGGCTTTGAGTCAACACAAGCAAAAGATCCCCAAACAGATGATGTGTGTACTTTAGTGGTATTTGCATTAAAAAGAACAGGAGAATGATACTATTCCAGAAGTTTCAGCAGTTTCCAGCTAGCAAAATACAGGCATTTATTTTGCACTATGTGTAGCATAAACCAAATTTTTAAAAAGCTCAACTAAATACTACTTAAAAATACTATGACAATGCTAAAACAACTGAGTCATTATACAAGCCTAGCTCCAGATTTCACATTCCTCCTTTTGCTGTAAACTGAAAGCTATTCTCTTTTTTAAAAAGCTGGAAGCAGTCTAACAAGAAGCACCCAATGCAGGGCAGGAAACAACGTCAGAACATATCAGACGTTTTTAGTTGTAGTGTCCTTGTTTATAAGGACAGGATAAGGCACTATTTCCGTTTCTCAAGAAGAATGCCAAGGAATTTAGGAGATTTACTCAGCAAAGCATGTTTCACAGTAGAACAGCATATGCTACTGCCCCAAGCAGCCCGAATTCTGGAGTTAAACACCCATCATTTGCACTGGATTCTTTCAGACTGCCAAACTTCCCGCAGAATGGTATTCTTTCTTCTTAAATATACGATGCACTCTGGTGATGCTGAAAGGCAGCATTGGAGAAACATTAATGAGATGTAACGGAAACGATACTCTTGCCTTACCTTGGTAGTTGAGAAAGTCATAAAAGCAGACGTATAGGAGAAAATTTACAGCCTTCTAATAGTGCCAAGAAGTTTTAAGAAATAAGAAGGGAACAGTTATTAACTAGACTATAAACACTAATGTTTCTACAATGATAAAACTGGCTGTACATTGTATGCTACTGGCAGGTATTTTCTGTCTCATCCTGCCAAACACTAGCACTAAGTTCTCACTACAACCTCCAACTTTTTAATAGGCTCCAATTGACACATCATAGTACGCACGGCACACAGAATGAATAGGTATACTAAAACTTGGAGATTTAAGTGAGCTGGATCATCCAAGTAAACAAATCTGAAGTACCTGGAAAAAACATGGATTCTGAAAGGTATCTACATTATTTATGAAGAAAAATGGCTCTGAAAATAAAACAGGTAAAGGCTTTAGAAATCTGGCACAGCGCCTTGAAAAATGTAGGAAGCAAATATAACACATTTAAACCACACAGGTTCTTAAGCTATTTGAGTGAAAAACATCAGTTAATGCTCCAATACATGATTTTTAGAAGCTCTTAATATGGATGTCAGAGGCAAATTTGTAGTGCAGAAATAAAAGCATGAAGCCAAGAAAAATGTCTAATATAATTAATAATCATGATGCCATGTATTATTATAACGATTGACTATTCAGAAAATCTTACTGTAATTATCCAACAGTTTACATTGGAATTAGAAAAGCTGTTTAAGAAGAGGTTACTGAAATAGAGAATTTCAATAATGCAAATTAACTATGTTCAATTTATTGAGGAGCAGATGAGAAATGCAAGCTATTAATTTAGAAATAAAACTACTAGTGAAGATATGAGTTTTTCTATAGCATCTGAAGTCCTTTGGGAATTCGCAGGACCGACTCTCCAATATCTGGGAACAGAAAGTCTCAGGCAGGAGCTAATCCTGAAAAAATCTTGCAGAACACAGGTAAACGGCTCAAGAGGGACTAATATTCTTAGCTAAACTTTCTCCTTTCACAAATGTATTGCGAAACGAAGTATTAAGTCATGAAGGCTTGGAAGGCTACAGTCTGCAGGACTAGACCCTTCCAATCTGTCTCAGACAACAGGAAATTGGTTTAATCTTTATCCAGCCCCACACACAGGCAGCTCTATTCCTCAGAAATTTCTTCTCCAGATATAAATGTCTTAGTTTGCTATGCTCATGAAAACGACGTACAGGAAAGAGGATGATCAAGTGCTCAGAGCTCTCAAGTGAAGCAAAACCAGACTGATATTCTACTAAATTACTCAGGGAGTATTTGGACAAGTTATCAAAATGGTATCAAAACTCATTTGCAAGACAGTTATTATAATCTATATATCATCATGCCTCAACAGCGAGATCTCAGTGATGGCTGAACTATCAGGGCAAATTCCCAGCCCCGTCCTGCCAAAAGTCACTGGACTTCAAACAGAAATCAGATACTCCTAAAAGACCCAAATTCTCTCAGTTATGCACAGCATGAAGAGGCCCTTTCATCTTGACAGGGACTATTAGGAAATACTGTTAAGCGCTTTGATAGAAAACCTCCAAAGCAAGAAGTTAGTTACGGTCCTTGTCACAGCAAAAGCAGCCTCTGAGTGTTTTCCTTGCTCCTTTTTCAAATCCTGCCTGAGAGCACAAAAAGAGAGCAAGAGAACTGCTGGTGCCCCAAGTTTGCAGGCGACAGCTTCCCACAGCTGCTCAGGGTTGCATTCCTCGGAGCTCTGCGGTTGCAGGCTGCAAAGGGAACCCAGGGCACTGATTGCCACTATTTGCACATCTGAGCACACGAGTGCAACGACAGCAAGAACACTGGAAAAGGACCAAAAGGCAGGGGAAGGCATGTGGAGAGTGGATTTAAGGACAGCAAGACAATTTCCTACCCTACACGGTAAAAGACAAAATTTTAGACAAGATGTAGGGCCACCGAATATTAAGTTAAATTCATCAGTAGATTAATTACATTGTTTCTGCTTTTTTTTTTTTTTTTTTTTTTTTAAACCAGGGATTTTAACAAAATGCCACCCTGGTATGTGGCATCTACAGTCTATTCCCACAGCCAGTAGCTACACACAAAAGGTATTTCCATACTGCAGCCACAGCTCACATGTACAAGGCACTATTTATATTTTTATACCGTTTTATAAATGCAGTCAATGCCTACCAGCAGACCTAGACCAACAAAATAAGACAGACTACTAGAAAACAGAATTCCAGCATCAGACCAGAAACTATTTTACACAAATATTAAGTGCCTAAGTACCTCTATATCATACTTACTCTCGCTCCTTCTCTGTCAGTTTGTCGTTGATGTTATCTTTGATTGTAGACCTGGAGCCCTTGTGAATTATGGGATACCTGAGTGGCACTTGTAAGAAGTAGGATATCATTGAGACCAAATGAGCTGTGTAGCCCAGGGCAACAGCAATGCTCCCGTCATCTTTTGCTGCCAAGAATGAAAATCCATTATTTAACCAGTTGAATCTCAMCGGAAACTCAAATGTTTGTTCTTATAGCACAAAGCAGGATAAAGCTGATGAAACCATCAAATGTTGCAACTTAATGGGCTTAAATCTAAAATAGACCATTTGGTGATTGTTGGTATCTTTCAGAAAACACATGATGGCCAAGTTGTCCTTCTAGCTTTACACTTCAAAATTATAAGTTAAGTCTTAAAGTCTGGTGGACAGAGAAGGGGAAGTAGAGAAATGTTCTTTCACTTCTCCCTAAGACAAAACTTAAGTCTTAAGCCTTCTGTGTTTCTCTAGATGCAGTTGCCATTTCACGAAGGTCAGAAAAGATGTACTCCACTAACTTTATTCATTAGGGAGATCAATTAGAGACACTGAACGCCAACATTTAAGCTCTGTTCCCTGCCAGAACTGGAAGAGCTTGGATTAACTCACTGTTTAAAACCATTGCCATCAAACTGGCATTTAACATTCCAGCTTGAAGTTTCCCCTGATGGGAATGCACATCTCTTTCTACTGAAATTGCTTGAAATTGCATCCTCTTTTACAAAGAATGTGACTTATAGAAGGACTTATTTCAGCATCTTTTGAAAATTAACTCCTTAATATACAGACAACAAACATTCTTTTGGACACATGGGCCACCAACTAAACTGAGGTCCTCTAAGCAAAGCATTCAGTGATGCTTAACATATATGAAATCATATCGAGCTCTAGAACAAAACGTGTTACATGGATTTAATAATTACACCCTTTTCTAATCAGATGTTCTATTAAAAGATGTTTAACACTTGTAGCAAACCTCTTTTGATGATCTTTTTAAGTGTAATTTTCTATTAGCAATTTACATATAAGAAATCAAGTAAGTGCTTTGAGTTTAACTCCACATTTCACTGAAATGGATACTAGGTCTTTCTTTCCTGTAATACAATATTATTACTATTTCTYGAGTGGTTTTAAAAGAATTTCTAAAGGCTGTAAACAGCAATAAACTGCCAATAGGCCAAAAGTGCATACTACTGGTTCTCAGGAATTACAAAACTGCAAACTTAGCGCAACCAGCAAACTGATGCAATAAACTGACCTTTGTCAGACTATTAAATTAATTCATATTAAAGGTCCTACCCTCCATTATTATAACATTTATTATACACACTATTATCACAATTATTACAGAACATTTTTAGGAAGTGTTAGATAACTGAGGGTTTTTTTTTGCTCGAGAAACAACCTGCCTGAGAGAAAATGACTGCTAGAAGCAAGACATTCACAAGTGGAATTTAATAAATCTCCAATCGATATCAAACATTTGCAAATAAATGCCTGCATGCAGTTACCTATACAGCTGTTACACTGGCAGGCATACATATTTCTGCAACAGGATAACGTAGACTGTTGAAAGAGTTGGCTACTGAAATACTGCTATACAAAATAAGGAGTTGCTTGCARGACAGTTTTAAAATCCTACTGAAGTTACTTTTTTAGGACACAGCAATTCTTGCACATTAGCTGATCAAGATCTGGACAACCCATTCCAGTATCTGGTTAAATAATCTTAAAATACAGAAACACTTCTGCAAGAATCAGTAGCAAAACCCTCTGTGCTAGCTAGTAACAAGAATAAAAAACATAAGATTAAAATATAATCTAGGTCTTTTCAAAGCACAAATTTTATCCTTAAGCTACTGTTTACTTAATTTAAACAAGTTTAGATCAGTGTCAAGTGTAAGTGTTAAATTAAGAATATCCAGATACCTTGAAAGTCTTCAGAATTGGGCAGCTTGACTCCACAAACAAAGTAATCCTTTTGATCATTCTGTAAATTCAAAAATCAACAGTAGAAATTGAAACAGGATGATTCCCAGAAAATAAAAAAACTTGTATAAAATCATATGACAATAAAGCAAGCATTTTTTTAAAAAAAAGAGTAAGTCAAAATCCAGAAGGCCAAATGCTCTTTTTTCTACACTAAACTCAGAAAAAAATAATAGAGAAATGCATATTTCTCTAAAGAGAGCTTCATTTTAATCAACTCCTCATATAAAGGGCTTAAGAGTTCARTCTTTCAGCAAGTGCTGTGCAATCTGCTAAAATTTAGTTAACATACTGTCAYTTTTATTTTAAATAATTACACATGAAATTATTACTACATATGCAGTAAGTTATAGCTAAACACACACATATACATTCCACTTGGATAGTAGTGACTATTTAAGAGATGTTAGATGTTAGCATGAGATAGTTCTCTTCTTAGGAGGTTTAAAACTGYAACATGATGTAAAGATGGAAAAGTGACAGGAGTAGAGAGCATGTTTCATCAGGAAGAGAACAGAGCTTTGCTTTAGGTGCAAGAAATGTGAAATTCTTTTCCACTTGAGGCTGTTTTTTGGAAAATCTGAAACATACCAAATCAATAGGGTAGATATAGGACAGCTCTGTCAGCAGTTGCTTGCATCGAATAGTCAGCTGGGCATTCGTCTTCAAGAACAATTCCCTTCAAGAAAAAGGAACCCAAAACCATTAGATACCTCAAAATTTTGAGTAGACAAATGAAGCCCTTGCATCTCCTCTGCATCACCCCAGCCAGTATTTCCCCTGCCATCAGAAAGCTAGGTAACKTCACAAGGATAATTACAGAAGATGCAGGTTTCTTCATTTGTGCTTGGGTGTATATCATATTCCAGGCATATTCAGACTAACACCATGAAGTATTACAAAGCAGTGATGCATAACACAGAAGGCCTATGACAGCCTACAGGTGCAACACAGCATCTGTTTTCTTCTATTTCARTTAATTCCAGTCTTGCCATTGTTAATTCCCACTTCAGACAACAAGAAATTAATACAGAGATTTCTTAATAGAAGTCTTGGGGTGACAACAGGGAGAATTTGGTGCAACAAAAGTCCAAGCCAAATGCCTTATTTACAAGYCCTCTATTTCCTTTCCAATTGCAGGCAAGCAGAAAGCACCCGTGAGTCCTTTTACCTCTTAGCAGTGCATTCCTTCCTTAATTCATGCAAGGATTCATTATGCTCTTGAAGCTTCTGGTATTCTGTCTGAAATACATTTTCTGTACAACAGGAAAAAAATATATAGTATCAGGCATTTTCTTAACTATCTGACATTCCCACAGCAGATATTACATAAATTTTGGCATTGACCTTCCAACTATTTTTAGGTGCTCTTTTTCCATGTTATACAGCCAAACTGGGAAGCAACAGTGCAGGATAAACATCTGTCTTCGTGCACTGTTCACCCTTCAGCAGCCAAATACCACCACCAAGACCTCATTTTCTTTTAACACCCATTCCCCTCATGTCTCCAACAGAGCAGTTCAGTTAAGGCAGCTCAAGGACTTGCACAGCAAACATTTCATTTTTAGTAAAAGCTCTGTATTTTAGATTCATTTGGAAAATTCAAAATTTCAAAAGACCAAACACCTACACAGCTCTGCTTTATACAACAATGCAGATGAGAAACAGAAGTATTTCTATACCCACCTCTTTCATGCAAATTATTTTGCTGCTTATGCAGTAAGGCTACTTCTTGACCCAGGGCCTTCTTCTGCCTCTCCAGTTCATTATGTAGCACCAGGATCTTCAACTGTAAACATTCACTCTTCTTTTTCTATCAGAGGAAAAACTGAAGATTAATTCTTTAAAAGTTATTCTGCACACAAACTTTTCTATAACCAGGGCAACAGAATGGGAAGGGGGAAAAAGAGCATCTGAAAAAGCATAACTGAACCAAATAGGTTACGAAAAGCAATAAATTATTAAAGATCCTAAATCAGTTCACTGCTCTGGATGAGAGAAATTCAGCTCCATCCTGCAAGACTCATTCCTCCTATGAGGCTGCATCTCCTCCCCTGTGTGTGCTCACTGATTCAGCCTGGCCCAGGGCAGAAAGCAGGAGAGGTAGGAGGAATTTTTTTGCTGGACAAGGATAAAAAGACTAATAGCAGAGAGTTAATGGCATGGGAATTGTTCCTTGGCAAAAGGTTTGGTAGCAACAGGAGACACAAGCAATCCAGAGCCTACATTAAACTGAAGCATGTTTTGGAAAAAGCCATCTCTGAGCTATGTGATTATATTAGTTTTCCGACCTCAGACTAACAAGAAAAGGCTACAGAAGGAAGGTGCACACATAGCAGGGAATAGATTATGCCATTATATACAATTATGTTTGAAGAAACCTTCCTCTGGAAGTCACAGAATAGCTCCCTTATCTATTCTACCTTTTTCCTGCATATTTAAAAAGCAGCTGCTCTGTTCTTTGCTGCATTTTGTGTATTTTCCCAATGAACCAGGAAAATTCATCATTAGGAAACTGTATTGCTATGCATGTAATAAAGGACAATTTTCTTTAAATACAGTTTTAAGAAATACATGCCAAATGTTCCAGATATTTGAGAGTAACTGAAAATGGATTCAAAATGGACAAGAACTTACATTCATTCAGTCAAGTTGTGCCTCTGGTACAACTCAAAATATGAAGGGGCATCAGCCAGACCTACCTGTAAGTCTTGCATAGGTACTAACAGACACTGTCATTTTGCATAACTCAACAAGTTTTTCCTTTCTAAGGAATAAGTCTAAGGAAATGCTGTTTCTTCAACTTTAGCTGCATGTAGAAAAGTCCGTTTTTGCTGAGCTTTTCCTTCCACCTCATTTTCACTTTGGTTACATATGTAGACTCAGCACTCTGGTTCAAGTCCCCAGCAGGAAACATGACTCAGTATTAAGGTATGAAACTCCATTTCACACATTTATAGAGGCATGGCAGCCTCCTGATTGCTGCCCTAGACCAGGTGCTTCGGTGAGCACAGGAGAGGAGATGCAGCCCATGGGARGAATGAGTCCTGCAGTACAAAGCCCAGGAAGCCCAAACAAGTTTCCACTGCTAAAACAAGGAAAGCACAGAACCAATGYTTTATACCACAGAGCATTTTACTAAGAGGTTGCATTATGTGTGCGACCTTTGTCATTTTGGATTCTTCATATAGTTCTGCTTACACGTATTTATAAAGGAAGCTCTTTCCTTGGGGTTTTGGGTTCCCCAGGACAAGAAGGATCTGGAGCTGCTGGAGAGAGTCCAGCCAAGGGCTTCAAGGGTGATCAGGGGCCTGGAACATCTGCCCTGTAAGGAAAGGCTGAGGGAGCTGGGCCTGTTCAGCCTGGAGAAGAGAAGGCTGAGGGGAGATCTGAGCAGTGTCTATAAGGGAGGGAGGAAAGGGAGGAAATGAGGAAGATGGGGCCGGCCTCTTTTCAGCAGTGGCCATTGAGGAAACTAGAGGAAATGGCCACAAACCGAAGCACCAAAGCTCTGCAGGAACTTAAAGAGAAATTTCTTAACAGTGAGGGTGACAGAGCCTTGGGACAGGCTGCCCAAAGAGGTTGTGGAGTCTCCTCCTTTGGAGATCTTCAAAACCCGCTTGGACGCAGCCCTGTGCCACATGCTGTAGGTGACCCTCTGTGTGCAGGAGGATTGGACTAGACAACCTCTACAAGTCCCTTCCAACCTCAAGGATTCTATGATTGCAAAATCTAGCACAATTAATATTTAAACCAAAGGTGTTGCTTCCATGAGAGCTTTTGCATGAATCCCATTCACCCAATGGGCATCAGGTGCAAGAAGGTAGAGCTAGTAAAAATCACCTAACTAAATCCTAACTAAAGAGAACTACTTGTTCTCTTCAAGATTAACTCAAATTGTTAAGAGTTTGTCTGTCCTGATAAACAGCTTCCATTCACTGTGAAATATCTGTGCTTTTATAGCATAGAAAAAATGCTATACAAAGGTACGTCAGAAATAGTATAAGCAATTAATCTGCATCAGGAACACATATAAATGTAAAACCCATTACACCACCCCCCTTAGGTAAGCTTCCGCTTAAGGTGGAAAGGTTTAAAATTGATGTTAAAAAATACTTATGGTTAAGGCTCATGAGCTATGCACTTTAGTAAAACTATAGAAAAAAGGGTTGGGATGACAAACATACCAGTTCATTGCTTGTAGATGTACATCTCAGCTTTTCTTCAATCTCCCTTCCTATTTTTTGGACAGTTACCTGAGTCTGTTTAATTGCACACTGGGCTCTGTGAAGCCTGTAAAGAAGAGAGAAGTTACAGCTCTATTAAGGATCCCCTGCATGCTTTCTAACAGCAACAGCATCAGTTACCTCCAAAAGAACAGAGGTAGCACCAATTCAGATCATTACCATCTAGTTTGAAATGAAATAAAGGAGAATTATAAATTGCACTGCCTATAAAAGACTATCCCAGGTGAAACAGCAAGTCCAAAATCTATAAAGTACCAGATTCCCTAAATTTAATAGAGGCTAAAGGTGTAGAGCTACAGGAGACAACATGGGTAACTAATTATAAGGTTCTCATGAAGTATCTATTAAGTCATAGCATGGTTGATAACATAAGACATGGCAGTTATTGTGAGCAATTCTGTCACTAGCCAGCCAAAAAACAGGCATCTTTTAGATAAGATACGACCACTCTGCCAACAGCATCAACCACCTTTAGTATTTCCAATACACTATGGTCCTCTTGGCACTGAAAATATAAACTTCTTAATTAAATCAAGTTTGGAGTAGGGAATAGAAAATGATTAGGTGTTTATGATCATTTAGTTTGGCTTTGGGGTGAAAAAAGAAAACATCAGTCACTGTATTTGTCAGAAAGATACTCTGAGGACAGTACTGGCAAAACACAACTGAAAAAACATTAATGTGTCCCTTAGGATTACGGAGTATTGCAGTGCGAACCTAGAACTCAATATATTATTTGGAAGAATAGGAAGTGATCTAAAGTTGCAGAATACAGCTTTTAAGGCATGCAAAAAAAGTTTACTCTTCYATTCACAGTTTCTTAATTGTTAATGTCTTCTCCTTTCATAACAACTTACTTTCAGCAGCTTTACTACTAGAGTAAATACTTGATTGAAGGTCCAGGCAGCAGAGCAATAAGGGATCAACAGATAACTCAGCCCATRCAACACAAAGTGTAGGTTTTGCCAAGTCATCACCTACCTAGCAGAGCAAAATTCTGAGTATGCTTCAATGGCCATTTCTTTTAGCAAAAATTAAAGYTCCCTGCCACAACAAAATAATGATTAAGATTAAAGCAAGGCTAAGAATCAAGAATCAGTGCATTACAGCATACAGAAGAGGACGCTCAGGCTCTTTCCTCTTACATTGCTTCATCTCTTCCAGTTTTACCCAAGCAATGGAAGTACTGCTAAATAAAATCCGTAATGCTCTGCATTAAGACTAGGAAATAACATATATGGGTAAAAAAACTCTTATTCTTTCCCATATCATCCCTTTCATCATCCCTTTCAACATCCCATCCCTGACCAAGGGCACAAATATTAACATCATACTGCAACTTCAGCCACCTGAGCTCATCAGTCCAATAAAGGAAGAAGAGATACAGACCGAGAAAAGCAAATATTAAGCAAGGTCACTATCATTTAGGACCTTCCCATGTTATAAACTCAAGGAGAATTCTTTTAGAAGCACCATCTTTAGTTCTTTTACACTATTGCTTCTCCTATACCCTACTTTCCATTCTCTGTAATGGAAACAAAGAYCTTGTTTCAAATTATACTAAACGGTACCTTCACTTTCCAGAGTGTTTTTTACAGCTCCTCAGACTGCTCATAGCACCACAGAAYTGTCACTTCACCATGTAAAGTCATTTGAGGTCTTCAAAATTTCCCTCCACCTCCTTCTTTGAACTGGCCCCAAATTCTCATTACCTGTAGGGGATTTTCCACACTTTCTGTAGCTTAGCACATTAAAGCGATTTTCAGATGTGCTCCAAGAAGAAAAAAAAGGAAACCACCATCTAAACTGAGCAGCACAGCACTGCTGGCTGTTAACAGYAATAAATAAATAAATAAAAATGGGGAATTGCTGAGGCCAACATCACAGGGTCACTCAAGGGCTCAATYTGACATTCCCTCTAGAGKACGACCACCTCAAAAACGCTGATGTCCTACTGAGAACTATTTTAATACCTACCAYCTTCAGCAAGACCTCTCGGGGTTTTCAGCCATGAAACATGCAGTACACATGTCGTTCACCCTTCCTTAATGTCACTGAAAGCTCTGCCATCACRTCACAGAGCAGGCTCTTGGTTTTCTTACTTCAACAGTTTCCAGCTTGCACTTTCCTGAAAGCCAGGAACACTTTTTCCTTTCTAGACATTACCAAGCCTAACTTAAAGCTCAAATAGCTAGCACTTACAGAGAAATAATAGTAAGAGGGAAATTCCCTTTTCTCTCTCCTTCATCTAATTTTGTACTGGAATATTAGTACTCTTTATTTAGCCTGTCAGGTAATTAAGGAATAGGCTGAATAAAGTCTTTGATTCATGCCATTCCAGCAGCAAAAAAAAAGTTGAAAATCCAATGAAAGAGCATTTACATAACTGATATAATTGTTATAGGGTCTTCACAGCTCTTCACACTGATTTGCCCAATACTCAACTAACAATCTACAATATTTTATAAGAAGTTTAAGTACTTTTATCCAAGTCTCAGGATAAGGTACAGATATCTATGAGGGCTCTTAAGCCTTAATTCCTTAGGATATTTCTTCAATTTGGTGAATACATCTCTGTAAAGGCACAGATCTCTAATCTATACTGACTGTTGTAAGGAACAATTGAATGATCAAGACTTTTTAATTAAGAAATGCCTTTCTCAGCTAAATATTACCCAGTCATTCCTTTCAGGACAGAAAAAGCCTTCAGTTAAATGTGGCTCTCTTAACAAACCACAGTGCCATTTCCATTGAGTCAACCACTGTCATAAAATTTTCATTCTTGTAACCCCAGCATGTTAACTGATGTCCTGAGAATTGAAAATGGTAACAGTAAGATCATGTTAAGCTTTCCAAAATSAATTCAGTGACATCCTTTTACAAAAATAGGAAATATCAATGAAAATTTGCCTCTCCCACCCAAAAAGCCCCCAGTATAGGCACCTGGCAGTCCCTGGACATCCAGAAGGAATACAAACCAACTCATAAGAATTCATTTCAGCTTGGAAATTCAGCCTGGAAATTTTGTGCCTCACTTTTGCACGCACAAGACAGACTTCAGTGGAATCACTTACAATTACACCAATGAATGGTGAGCAGCTAATTTAGGCTATAAACTTGGTTTAAGGGTTGGATAAGTATTAAAGTTTGGATACAATTAACAAATAGAAGTTGCAACACTAATTGCCTGCGGACTGTTTCCATTGCTAGCTTGAACACACGTCCCAAGCTCCAGCCTAAAGTTAGCACAGCTTGTGCTTTGAGTACAATTCCCCTCAGTTTAGTAATTCACTATTATGAGCCAACCAAAGGCATAATCTATAAGCTATCAGCCAATAAAGAATTCTTCCTATATCTTTTTTTTTTTTAATTAAAATTAGCACTTACAGAGCTCTTTCAGAACTAATTCATGGCTTCAAGAGGCCACTGGCCTGCTACCAAATTTCCTTCAGCAGTAAGGAAAGCCAAGCCAATTACAGCTGAAACCCAAGACTTTTTAAAGAGATAGTTTAGCCAACAGTGTCGTCATGCAGTTGTCTGCAAGCTGTTCTAGGGGCTCTGCAGCAGTTTGCAGTCCTTGTAGGCCAGGAGCAGGATAAATGAACAGAACTGTGACAAGATTTACTGCTCTTGCTTGGGGCCCCCTAAGAGGTGGGATGGTCCAAGATCAGGTGAGTTCCATGCTGATGCCTGGAGAAGCACTGGAAAATAAAGCAGATATTCAAATTTCTTTAGAGAAGGAGGGGTATCTTGCAATACATTGGGGATGGAGAACTCTGAAGCTATTGCTCTACCTCCAATCTCAAATCACTTCCTTTGGTGGAGAGTGGAGCTGAGAAGTAAGAAAACACTCTCCTAGTCCAAGGAAGTGTGAAATGCAATGGGAAAGATACCCCAAAACTTTAGCCATGCATCATAATCTAGGAACAAAAAAAAAATGACCCAGCAAGAACCTAGAGGCAGAAATTCAACATCTCCCTCTTCTTTACTTGCTAGCCCACATCTCAGCAATCTGGGAACTATTTGGGGGCTTCCTTCTATCCAGTAAAGATGCATTTAGGTCTGAACTAAAATCCAACAAAAACTGACTTAGCAGTCAGATTTGACAATTCTAGCATAAAATGTTTGGTCAGGAAAAGTTGAGCAACTTCTCATCTTTGCAAATCTTTGCAGCTGGATTAAACACAGGTACCAATTTGAAAAAAAAAGAGGTGCAAAGGTTCAGACTTCATTACACGACTGCTTAGCAATAACTTCCTGGTCTTGTTTGCAGATCAGGAGTTCTTTCAAGCTTCTCAAAGGCTGGAGAATGCAATAACACCAAAAAAGTTGACTTTGTAACTTGGAAATGTACTTTAACAACCTATTTGCTCTCTTCCAACTTGTAGTAAGGTTGAGGTAAGGTTTGAAGGATCAGATGAACTACTTTAAGAGTAGTGCACTGATGTGCACTGATGTATCCAGCAACTAAGATGTCCCCTCTCGATCATGAATTATTCCCCTGATTTACTACTTCACATATTAAGTATGTTCCTGGCTGCCATCTTTAAAAATARTAATAATAATAGATCACCATCTGTGACAGATCAAGCTAAATACTTCATTTAGTAAAGCAACTGAAAGCTGGAGTGTATTCACAGTTGTGAATATGAGCTAACATATGCTTATATTTATATTAATGAAAGTCTCAACTTTATTAGACATTTGACAAACGACTTTAGTTCTATCATGTATTCCAAATATCTATTTGTTTCTAACAGACACATCTGGATTTTTCATGAACAAAACTTTAAGCCATAAATACATCAATTAATTACAACCATCACATACTACAGCTACTTCTCACAAGAAAAAATAAGCGTCTCTGGTCATATTTGCCAGAACGATCTTAGTTTACAATAAGCCTAAATTTAACCTGAGAATTACTACTGGGGATTTAGAAAATAGAACAGAACTCTTCTGGCAGAGAAAGATGTAGCCTCCTGGAAGTACAATACACACTCCTATTATTAAAAAAGCAAAACCCTCCTATTAAATGCAGAAAATGGCTGTATTTATTTCTTTATTTTAGCCTAGAAAGTAGATTATGGAGAGTGCCAGCCAGTTACAAGACGCACATATTTTACACGGCCCCTATAGCCATCGTTTGCTACATCCCACCTTCCCACAAGAAAGGTTTTCCTGATTTATGATCGTATACTCCCTTCCTTAGTTTCTTCAGAAATCTAGGTCTATAATTTGTCAAAGCTGATGGAAGGCAAGAAAAGACACTAGGGAGGGTAGAACTGAAAATAAGACTCCTGACTTGCTCACTTGTGATACTACAGCACTGACCTGCACGGGCTTGAGGAGTCTCACAACACGGTGCTGTTGAAGCAGGTTTTTCCCATAGTCTTTTCAAACAACTTTGAATCATGACAAGTGAGCAAGACTTGAACAAACGAGGTTCTGAATAATCAGGACATGAGGACATCATTACAGGATATGGTCTGAGCAATTCACACCCCCACAGAASAGGAAAAATGTGTTTATCAGACTACCAACAATGCATTGGTACCTCTCTGYTTCGAGGATCCTCAAAGTCAATCCTCTAGCCAATTCCAATTGGCTAGAACCAGGTCTGCTTAAATACACAGGGCACAGAGAGAGGGTCTTAAAATTAAGCATGATTTTTTCTTTCCTCCCCATAGAAATGAAGCTTTCTCGATGTATTTCTAGTTCTCTTGCATTCTCTTGTACACACAAATAAGCCCTCAGGCTAGTAGAGGCTCATARCTTGACAAATATTTATGATAAATATGAATTAAGCTTTTTTCTTTTTTTAACACTAGGATTCATAAATTTGCTATTATAGAAACCATCACCAGTGCAACAAACAATCACACTGGAGATGTTTTGTATAGCAGGAAGGTAAATTACATATACATTTCCTGAGGGCATGAACACATGAAGRCAACTTCTACCAGAAGCATGCCAGTAACACTGGTAGATTCTGCTTCCCCTCCACAACCACATAACCTGCGAACAAGTTTTCAGATGCATTTTAATACTTTTATTGAAGCAGTAAGTGAATTGAGAAATTTAAAAAACCACTGTATTAATTCTCACTTAAAATGCAACATTGACTTTCCCTGATATTGTTATGCATTTGAGACATGACTTAAGTCTTTGCTAAGGTTGAAAGATGAAATGATCAGTAGCTTATTGTTCTAAAAACATTATGATCACGCCTTGGACAAAGTCATCACAAAGGTAAAGAAAAAGTATAATTCCTCTCCAAATCATGCTTTTAGAATACTTTCATGTAAGCTGCTAAAAATGGGTTTAAGTGACATGCTGTTTTTCCTTTATGGCAGTCAAGCCACAGAAAGGACGAAGACTAGATTATGATTTTTAATAAAATACAAAACACGTCACCACTTCACTATTAGGATGCAATTTGATTGCTGTCACAACTAAAACAGCAGAATAAAGCCACTTTTGAACTTCTGAAACTGAATTTGATCCAGAATCAGCAATATCCCTGCTATATTTGTGCTAAAATTTTGCTACTACAGAAAGGTTTTATTCAACGTGTTAGCTGTCAACATCTAACATGTTAGGGAAAGCTAAAGATAAGACTAGTAGCCAAGGAAGACTACCAACCTTGTGCTTGCTTCAGGGTACAGAAAAATACCTCTTCTGCTTCATGGACTGTTTCAACTTGCTTCAACCTGCCCTCTCTTCTACCCATTTGGCCAAAGTCAAGCTTAGAAGTAGACTCTTCTGATGACTGATTAACTTTAGCTTCCATAAAGCTTAGCAGAGTAAGACTCAAATCCCTGGAAACAGATTTGTCCTACAATCTGATCCTATAGATTAAAGCCTCAAAAGAGCCTCAAAAACACTGAAATATGAGTTTCAACCCCCATCACTACTTCCCAGAAATATAACACACTCCAGTTTCAAACCATCTAACCAAGGCAAATCACCTTCGTTAGGCTCTTCATCCATTTTAGTGTTGTTTATTAATATATAGAGGGTCATTCATGAGGTCAGATTACAGTTCCTATTTATACTGGCCTTAGGCCACCTGAGGTTTCATGTCCCTGCCACCTCTTGGCTGCCTGCACAGCAAGGAGAGCCAGGCTTTCCAGGTGAAAGGCTTTCCTAGTTAAAAACATCAAATCTGGTCATTACAGAAGAGTGTCACACTTTCTTCTTTTTTAATTTCATCAGTAAAACCATAGTTGTAATAGAATTATTTAGCTACTGCACTCACATCACTTCTATTCCCCATATCTTTGGCATCTACACCACTTCTACTCTGCATCTGGAAGGACAGCTTTTAGCTGCCACCAGCTTTAATAACTGGGGGGGAAATGTGATTTAGAAGTTAATTAGATTAGGCTGTTCTATGGTCTTATTCCCCATAAACCTAACCTAATATTAGCCTTAAGGTAGGAATAGCTGCTTATAGATAGGCTGCACCATAAAAATTTTACTGACCTACTGCAGAACAGGACAGCAGATATTCCTGCATGGTCAAAGAACGATACATCTTGAGCTGCCTCTCTAGCTGGAAATAGGTCAACATTCCCCAAAAAGACCCTGTCTGCTCCACTGCTCCCTCTCACAAAGCCTATGAAAATAGCTTCAAGTGTAGCACAGTTAAATAGGATAAAAATAGCTGCCCAAAAGCAGTTACTACATTTTACACACACATTTCCACTATGTAGTCTCAGAGAAACCACTCTGAGCTAATAATGTCAAGCCTACAACTGCTCATACTAACCCCTTAGTTTGTCTGTCATTAGTTTCAGGGAAGGAGTTACCTGTTTATTAGTTGCTTATGCAGGATTTCGGTTTGTTAATTAAAACTGCTCCTAAAGATGGAAGAATTTAAACACAGGCAATAGTTGTTGCACAGTTTCTTTCTTAGCATAAGTTAAACAAAACAGTGGTTTTATTTTGACTTCATGTTGTAGATTTGGCATCTTAATGTGGTTAGTTGCCAACAACAGCCCAAAGCTTCAGACTGTGGAGAAGCACTACCTAAAACTGTGTTCTTAAGTAAATTCTCCTCAAACATAATTAACAACTCTACAATGAGGCACAAAACCTGGAAGTAGGTCTATAACTTTAAGGATGTCTCTGGCTCTTTAAGGATGAAATTATAAGATTATGAAAGGTAGAAAAATGGGAGTATTCAAGGCACTGAAGCTTAAAACAATTTGTAGCAACTATATTTCTACTTGTCACATAGGAACATGTCCATATTCAAGAGCGTTGAACATCAGCAGAGGTTGCTCAAAGCCTTTGGATTTTCCATCTCCGGAGACATTCAAAACCTGGACATGGTCCTGGGCAACTCGCTCTAGATGACCATGCTTGACCAGGGATGTTGGACCAGGTGATCTCCAGAGGTCCTTTCCAGCACCCCTAATCCTGTGATTCTGTAATACTGGTAAATAGGCACATGATTAGTTTCAAGAAAAATGTGTCTCATACAAGTTATTCTGCGTCCCTAAGCTAGAAAGCAGAAACTAGTCCCTAGATTAGAGATTCAGCCCTAGTCCTCTACAGAGCAGTGTCTTGCCACTGGGCCATTTTAAGTCACTAAATTGCAAACTGGGCCATCATTTCCGTGAAGTGACACACAAGAGAATTGCTCACTTAATTTTATGATCTGGTTATGAAAGACATTTACCTRTTGAGGGCACTGTAACTGTATTTATTTGCTTAACACCAGGACAGGCCATGTTAATTCCCTGCAGCTGCTCTGGTTTTCAAGACTACTCCACTACATCAGATTTACATGTGGCATCAGCAGTGMAGCACTTTAACACCTAGCAGTATTTAGCAATATTTATATAAATCAACTTAACCTATAATAAGCAGGACTAGTAACAATATGGTAGTTACTCATAGCTGCTCTTTTACCAGCATCTCCAGCACTGAAACATTACTAATACCAGATTTTTTTCATCTTTGCAATAACAGAACCAAAACATTTTCAATTTACTCAGCCCAGACAAGCTACCACATYTGCTAAAGCAATGGTTAAATCATAAAGAAAGAGGTTGTGACTGGGGAGATTAAGAATGCAGGAAACAAAACTGCAAAGAGCCAAGTTTCATCAGTTCTTAYACACTGTTTGTCTCCAGGCAGAATTCAGGAGGGCTTTCTGCACTCGTGTACTTAGAGGTGAATATGCTATCAGAGGCCCAATTGGTTTAAGTGCTACAATAAAACAGTTGTAGAATGCAAATAAGACTGCTTCAGTTCCTAAACACAAAAATAAAGTTTAAATATATTGGCTTTAAGTCTTCAGTGATCACCAGCATATCCCATCTTCCCCAGTATCAGTGAATAAAGGTCTAATTTTCAGATTTCAAATAAAGGGATAAGAAATTAACAGAATGCTAAATATAAACCTATTCCCATCATTGAMGCAAACGTGCTGAGAGTCTGACTATGGAGACATGTCCAGAACATGACTTCACATGGATCTGGCCCATCTTGTTCCTTACGTGAAAAGTGAAATGTGTTACTGTACAACCTATTACTACCAGCTACATAATACATAGAAAGCCTTGAAGCGACCTCCTCTTGGGAAATATGACCATACAGCCAAGGGGAGAGGGAAAAAACTCAAAAATTTGGCTTTCCAGTCAGCCTGGTTAATTTGACAGTTTGCCTTTTTAAAGCAAATGGCTGCAAGAATATTTGTCATGTCCATATGGCACGGACAACTTGTTACCAACACAGTGTTTGCCTGAGGATTTTTGTTTCTGCCCCAAAACAAGGAGGTTCACAAAATGCTGAGGATTTCCTTATGTGAAACTAAGCTGTCTGGGCACTTAGACTTTTCCTCCTACTTAATTAGCTTGTAAAACCATGTAATTAAGCATCTGAACACACATGCACCATTTTAATCATCACTAGAAAAAAATGCACTGTTCACACTCTAACATTCCTAATTGATTTTTTTAACAAACATAAATGCAGTCGAGCACATGCTTTTCATTAAGACCTATTCAAAAGCTTTAAAGTTTTAGCTGTGTACTACATCTGAGAAATACATATATAAGTACATGCATATCTCATTTTTCCTTCCCCCAAAAGCTGTTTTGGTAACTGTCTCAAGTCAAGGAGATAAATTCTCATTTTACAGCTTCAAGAAATAGAAGCTGTTCCCTAAATCCTTGTGCTGTACAGCCAAAGACAATCTCTGTGCAGATGGCACCACCAGTACAACTTGGATGCAGACACCACCATCACCCAGACTCACTTTGGAGAAGTCTAAAGCCAAAACCAGGAAAAGCTGTTTTTTGTACTCATAATACCCCGTGAAAACATTAGGAAACCACATGTGCAGCTTGTGAATTTTTACTGCAAGCACAAATACCATATCCTGAAAAAAGTCTTCAAAACATGGGATTTATGTGACCAGATGCAAACCTTTACAGTGTAGACACTTCCCTATTCTCTTTATAGTCGATGGACAGAAGCAGGCAGGCAGCAATTCATTTCCTCCCAGTGTAAATGTCCTGTCAAATGAGTTACAACTCAAATTATGCCCTTCTTTTGGTTGTAAGTCAAACTTCCTCATAAAAAATATCTCTGGGAAGATTTCCACAGGCTAATTACTCAATTCTGCACTCCAGGAGGAGATGACAAACCCACAGACTGTCTGATAGGAGGGAAAAAAAGCACCTGCTAAAGAGACAAGAAATTATTAGAAATAAACACTATCAGGCCTTTTGAGCTAGACACCAAGAKTAAATTGTGGTAGCAAAAGTTTGTTTCCAAAGCTGAGTTCATGTAAAAGGGAAGAGRAAAAAAAAAAAAAAAARAGACTACATGGGAGACCTCRCCTCAATTCCCAAAGAAAACTCCCAGTTTGGATGGAAACAGGAAAAAATATATAGGTRTAGTCACAGATTATAATTTTTGTGRGAACCAGACAACACAGAATATATTCCTTGATAAGGCTACAGTTCAGAATAAACAGACAGGGCTCCAGTCAGTCAAGCTCATGATCAGCTGGTATAATAGCAAATATTTGTCTGGAATGAGCGTGGCACTATAGGAAGCACAAAGGAAATGGCAAATAAAAAAAAAGTATGAAAAAAGCAACAGGATGACTGGTAAATATGTCCTCAGTTCCATCTAACAACAACTAAGTTTCAGGTAGTATCAAAATAAGTTTCTAGTGGTCTGTGTCTGAAAGGAGCCAGAACCACATGTTAAAACCCCTAGCTGTTTTCCACTGGAGGTAGGAAAGACATACATTTAGAAGGGAAGTCTTTACCTTATGTATGTTTTACAGAATCAAGAATAAACGGATTTMATCTTTAAAAGAGCTTATAAAATAATGGCTTCTGAATAAGAAGAACCTAGAGTTACCTTCCCCTACCACACCACAATGTGGACAGAAAATACAGCTAACACTTTGTACAGACAACAGTGACATCTACTGTTAAGGTTACTAAATGATTTGGATTTATAGAATKGATAAACCTTTTTTCCAATGACTTGAAAGCAGCTTAAACACTTCCTTCAGGCGTTTTATTTGCAACATGTCTAATGTTACTGCCACRCAGCTGAGTTAGCAATGTAAAAGCATCTTGTAAAGTGCATTTTATACACAAAGTTCTCAACCTCAAACCAGTGTTCAAACCCTTTACTGTACTTCATTCTCAAACTGCCATAATTAAAGTAGCTCTGTGAAAGGTCTCCTTGCTTACCTTGAGCATTCCATGTTTTTCATAACCAACAGGCAACCTAACCATAGCCAACTAACCTCCCAAATGTAGAGCAAAGTGTTTCTTGCAGCAAAGGCACTAGAGTAACTGGATTCTGACTACACCGTGGTTTTTTTTGGATTCCATGAGGATTATGCAAAAGGTAAGTTCTGTTCAATGGTTTAACAAAAGTCTTAGATTCATAACTTAAAAACATTGCTTTCAAGCAGGCTGGTTTTTGGCAAGGAGGGATTTTTAGTTGTTTTCTCTAATGCATTTAAAAATCAATTTTCATTCTGTTGCAGAGCACAGCGAAGGGGCTTTCCACAGAACATCCCCAGTAATGAAGTTTCATGGTTTCAACATTCACAAGCTCGTCCAGGGGGTAAATTCCACAACCAGCTCTATGCCAGGTTGGCTCAAGCATCCACGTGGTAGAAGTCCATAGTGTACCAAGAGAAAGCCCTGTCAAGCCCTGTCTCCTGACTAGCAGGAATAAACTGATGCTACTTAAGTATCTTCCTTTCAAATTCCAAAATACTAAAAATTTGTRTTTGGAAAGACTACCTCTCCCCATACACAAAGATCAGTCTCAAAAACCTTACCTAAGCAAAGAGAAGACATCGTAAGAGTTACGAACACWGTTCTGATCCACCTGGAGAAGACTATTCTTCAGGGTACCTGAGTGATCCTAAAGGCAAAGGATGAACATTAATTTAAGAATCAATACATTCTTCCATTTTGGCTAAAACATGCACTTTCTGGAGAAGAGGAGGTGATGCTGTATTTAATGCATTCTAAATCTCTCTTGATACACAGGTTGTAAGTAGAAATAGTTTTTAAGAAAATGCAGTAGCAACGACATTAGTACTGTAGYCAGGCCTACAATAGCATTTACATTATTAATAAAATGTTATAATATTAATAAAATATTATGGCATTAACAATTAATTAATATTAATAAAACGTTATGACACTAAAATATTTAGCTGTGTTCTAGACCTAACATGCATTTTCTGGAATTGTAATACCCATTACGGCACAAGTCATTTTACGCACAGAAATACGGAAGGGTGCAATTGCAGTAATGAATTTCCCAAGTTCCAGATCCACTTCACTTTCAGTGATGTGACTGAAGATGTGTAAGAGGTACAAGATGTACAAGACTGATATAGAACTTGATTCTTTATCCATATTTTAACAGGTCTAACAGACATCTAGATTTTGAATGATGTTCTGAATGATTTATTATTTTCAAATGAAGTCAAAGAGTTTCAGGAAGTTATAAAAAACATGTAGTTTTCACAGAATCCCAGAATGGCTGATGTTGACAGGAACCTCTAGAGATCCTCCAGTGCAGCCCCTGCTCCAGCAGGGACACCCRGAGCACGGGGCACCCGCTCCAKCCMGGCRCGKTGGGAAGGTCTCCAGAGCAGGAGCCTCCGCAGCCTCCCTGGGCAGCCTCAACCAGGGCTCGGGCACCCTCCCACCAAACAAGTTCTTCCCCACGGCCACATGGAGCTGCCCGGCCTCCAACCTGCACCCACTGCCCCTTGGCCTGCCACTAGCCACCACCCACAAGAGCTTGGCCCCTTCCTGCCTCCATCCTCCCCTCGGCTGCTTGCACACACTGACCAGGTCCCCTCTCGGCCTCCTCTTCTCCAGCCTCAACAGGCCCCRCTCGCTCGGGCTCTCCTCACACGAGACCTGYTCCAGGCCCTTCAACATCTCTGTTACTCTGCACTGGCCCCTCTCCAGAACCTCCACATCCCTCTTGTCCTTCGGAGCCCAGAACTGCACACACGTAAGCGCACATTCTGCACAAAAAAGCATCAAAAACAGGCCAACCACAATACTTTATGCTGCAAATGTCAGATAAGCTTTTCCATATCAGGCAGTCACATAAATTSCTAGAAACGCCCCAAACTTGCAGGACAAAGTGAATCTTAAGTACGTCAAATGACTTAACAGGACTATCAGAAACTTTACAGATCATAAGAAAACAGCCCTTTACTTTCTGTATCAATTTCTTACAAAGTACACATGACCAGCTAGTTTTCTAGCAGCAATATAGATTTACACTGGTACGAGTGCAACAATTTCTACCTGCATATTCYTCACTTGCCTCAAGAAGCTGTTTCTATGTAGAAGTGGTTGAAATGGACGGCTGCATTTTAACAGCTCCTAACAAAACTGCATTAGCCACAGGTTGTACAGTAAACATCCCTTTCCAGCAGAAATAAGATTTTATCTAAATTATCTGGAGATCTGTATACTACAACATGTAGCACACTGCAACACAGGATATCTGCAGGTGTCTCAGCCCCTTATTTCCATTCTGTAGAGGTTAGATTCTAAGAAGGGGGAAAATTGGAAGTGCCCAATGATCATTATGAGAGCTACACCACAAGGTGGATTTTGTTTTGACTTTACTTAAAAAGTAAAGACCAAGCTTTAGTTAAGAGGATTTATTTAAGCAGAACATGCAGCATGGCCAAAAATAACCAGTTTTAGGAAGGGGGAAGCACAGCACTATCATGTTTTAGCCTTTTCCCTTCCCACTGTGCTACAAGATTCCCTATGGATTATACCTGGAMGAACTCTCCAGTAACGCTAGCATTGAATGGATAACGCTAGCAAGAGACAAATATATCCAGTTATACAAACTATTCCACCAACGAGAAGATTGCCAGAACATATAAGTTATTTATTAGAGAACAGTTTGCCCTTTAAGAGAAGGCCCTATTATCTCTTTGCCACAGTATTTATTACAGACAGTAGACACACGACTTTGTGAGTGTGCACAGCAAGATCTTTCTTGAAAGCAGATGGGAACAAACTGAGCCTTTACTTTGCTTCTGCAAAGCGGTCAGGATCCAGCTGCTAATAAGCAAGTCTGTGGGGAAAGGCTCCACCTGCACTGATGGAGGTTGCATATTGTAGGGAAACTGAGATGCAGTTTTTTAAAGACAGGAGTCTCTCCTGCTCCATAGTTGAAAACCTGCTACAGTCCCTGACAAACATACCTTGCTCTTCTTGCCTCCCACCTCTGAGCACAACCAATGTCAAGCAACAGAGAATTGCAGAGAATAGCTCTGATTTCTCCTTTAAGGAGWTGACAGTAAGCTGGTCATTAGCTCAAAGCTGTATCTGTTTTCCTAAACGTGCTCTCTAAACATCACTGCAGGCAACTGCAGGGTTGGTCTTATTGGTGAGGAGCAGCAGGCATAAAACAGATGGAAAAAGGAATGTGAAAATTATTAAACCACTGAGGAGAACTGAGGATATAGCTGAGATCTCCCAGCAAAAATAGCTGCCTGTTTTTCCCCCCCCCATACCCTAAACAAAACAAAAATTATCTTGCGCAAGGTCAGAGCTGGAGGTATCAACAKATGAAAGTTGAAAATGGTCAAGGACACTGGCAGAAGACACAGCTGTTAACTCTTCTAGTATTACATGAACCTATAGTGGGCAGTATATACTAGTAACAGGCAATAATAACCTTTGGAGGACAGAACGCACATGTAAAGGCATTTGAAATCTCCTTTCTAAACTTCTTTCTCACCAACTAAACAGTTGGTGCTAGAATYTTTCCACGTTGCTCCATTAGAAGACACAAACCTGCTATAAAACAAGTATTTTTAGCACAAACTTGCATTCTGGAAGTTATCTCAAATGAAAACAGGCCTCAAAATTCTCAATGTGCACATGCAGTACACATCAGTGTATATGCACACTTCTAAACRTGCAGATTTTTAAAGTAAGCAATTTAGTAACTACAATGTTCATATATGAGCACATTGCTCTGCTTAATGATCAAGAATACATCCACTTAGTAAGTCTACAAAACTACTGCAGTTTAAATCACAAAAATCTCATGACAGTGCCCAGCATCCCTGTCCTGCTTCAGCTTATTCTGTTACAATTGCTTTTGGATTCCCACTTCTCAGTATGGAAAGTCCACAAAATAGAAAAAAAGGATGATTTGTATTTAAATCCAGATGGAGCAAGAAATGCTCAAACATATATCCGGACAGTGTGTTTTGAAACCTTGAGTCCACAAAACATCTCCAGAAAACTTTACTCAGCTTTTACCAACCCTCTTGTTTTGGCTCATGAACAATCTTAGTTAATGACCAAGACATTTTTAAACTGTAAACATTAAATTTCCCCACTAATAAAACACAAATTTCAGGGAAGGGCAAAGAAATTTGTGCTCAGACAAGAGCTATCTCTCAGTGGGCATTTTCTCTCCAGCCAAGTGCTCCTTATGCAACTTGTCTATAAGAAAGTAGCACCAACAGCACCAAACCACACATTCTGCTTCAAGATCGGTAACTACCACTTAATGTGCTATTATATTTGCTATGAAAATGAGTATTAATAGCTACAGAATTTTCAAGATATTTTCTGTATGAATGAAGTTTCCATCTCAAATAATCTTAAATATTTTCTGTAATCTTTCTGGCTTTAAATGCTGTACACTAAATGTTGCATGAATGGATCAGGTGCTGTCCAGAAAGGATAAAATGACTTATGTAAAAAAAAAATTATTCCTTCCCAAAAGTATATGTTCTGAGCAACTAAGTGTGCAAATTTATGTCTAGAAATTGAATAATGTCTTGTCATCAGTATTAACAAGTTAGAAGAAATATGAAATACCCTTACCTTCTGTTCAAATGATGCTCCATAGTAACCATCATTGAGACCAAAAATAATCTCATTGGGGTTTCTTGCATGTATCTGCAAGAGCAGAAAACAAAACATTTTCAGGCCACCTTATGATTAAAAGCAGTGCACAGTCTTCATAAGTTGCTCTATCTGATGATTAGCTTTTCAGTTCCTATAACTCTAAAGTAGATGAAACTAGAGAAAATTGAAATTAAACACAGAAATCACATTTTCTTCACAGCATTAAAGACAGTTGCTGAATATGCTCAGTCATTCTACTTTGGAAAAGCAAATATCAATTGAAAAACAACATAGTTGCTATATGACTTTTCCTATTGCTCTACATCTATCTGTTAAACATAAATTGAGCAGGAATTAAATCAGAGATCAGCATTGGAAATTAGCTTTTACATAATCTCTCCTAAATTGACACTCTGCTGCTCACTTTTGGGGTTATAAAACAATTCATGTTTTAGTATTACAGCTAATATACTATTAAAAATATTCCAACTAAAAGCCTACTGCACAGGATATTTTTCAGAGAGTCTCCTGCACTCTGTAAAAACAAACAGAATATCAAAATGCTGTATTTTGTGAAGCTACAGCAGTCATGCTTCCAATTGGCTTCCAGCGGCCAATAAATAGAGCTTTTATTCTTTTCCAACAGCTTTTTTTTTTGAGAGAGAGAGATCCTGATTTAAAAACACTAAACTCATTTTAAAATTAAAAAACAGAATACAGACTACTCTAAACTGATCATATCAATGTGGCAATCTAGGACTGCTCACTGGAGCTATGACAACCTGTTATTTAAGTCAAAAGGCACAGTACTTTTTAGCACTTTTAGTATTTGTGATATAGGTTTCTTTTGCATCCACTTTTACTGTAAGCTCCACAACAGAGTAAACTCTTCACTCTTCACCTGTCACAAAAGGTTACTGGCAAGATAAAAGAAACAGAATCAAAACAAACTTCTGGTTCTTACACAGCAAACTTCCTGGACTTAAAAGCTCTTGATTGGGAGTCATTACTATGMGAAGTGATTAGAATTATATGTGAATATTATAATTTATTTTCATCTAGCTACATGCAACTCAAAGTATTATTTGATCGGCTTAGTCAGTAATGCTGATTGAAAGTATTCAGATGGTCAAGAGTTAAAGCTTGTGCACAAATCTCTGTAAATTCTTTTAAATGCTGATCTAAGAGGTGTTCATTTCTTCTTCAAGCATTCTGCATTTTTGTTCAGTGTATTTATAGCCTCCTCCATCCAAAAGCTGAGAAAGTCTGTTTTCACATTACCTGCTGGCCCAAGTACTTTAATCCATCTAGATTAACTTTCCATTCTATCAGAAGCTGATAGTGCTCCTTCTTGCCACCCCAGATCCTCACAACAAAACACGAGACGGACGTATCAAGGCGATCGGGCATTATTCCAAAGTCCAGGCTCCTCCATGTTGGGTTCTGTTGGTATTCAGAGGGATAAAGACAATTCAAACGAGCTGAAAGGAGTCCGAATATGTAGCAGGTTAGAATAGGCAGTAGGTTAGTATGTAGCACTTACAGAAAGAGATGAGGCTGTGTCAAATAAAGACTGAAAAATTYCAGTACAAACATGAACTTTTCGGGATTTACACAGAAGTGAAGCCAACAGGCACTGCAGCTTCATTTTTTCCCCTTAATAAAAACGCCGTATTCTGCAAAGTACTTCTGAAACTCAGCCTGTGTTCTGCCTCCTTCCACTACAAGATGCTGAAGAATTACTTCGCTAACTGAGTTCGGCCAAATCAAGAATTAAAATGCTAAGATACTGGAAGCCACATTTTCCTAGCAATATCCTTTGGTATCTGAAAATCAGGGTATAATTTGCATTGCCAAAGTTGAATCTAAAAAAGTCGAATCTGAAAAACAGGGTATAATTTGCATTGCAATAGTCAGTCTCACATTAAATTTGTACAATCTATTTACAGATTTGTTTACATTCAGCTCTTTTTTAACTGAGGCTGATGGCACACCTTAAATTAACAGTAACAGGATAACTCTCCTGTTAAGTGTTCTTCATTCTAAAAAATCAGACTTGTATCTCAATTCTATAGAAGCAGCATATATTAATTATTAAATCTGTTGGAATGGCAACAGAACTCAGGCTTAAAATACAGCTAACAYCAAGAACTTTGGCTCACCTCTGATAATGTTACAACCAAAAATTTAGGGATACTGTAGAAACTGACCCAAGCTGCATCCAAACTAAGCCAACGTGGATTGACATTAGTGGTGGAAAGAGCCTAACACTCAGTTTTGGATTTCTCCAGGCTGTAAAACACAAGATACCCAATGCAGATATAGGAAGATGCCTAATCCCAACCCCSCTTCTCTATAGAAGAAGTAATTCCTCCAAAATGAAAGCAAACAGTAGGAACACACAATCCCAARCAGCTGGACCACCTTGAAAGAACAAGCCTTTCATTCCTTTGCTTAAGCAGCTTGGAACAGGCAAGGCATTCCTGAACTGGTATTAGGAAAATGGTATTAGGCAAGTCAGAATAATACGCCTTTAAAAAGAAGGGAAAAAGGAAAAGTTATCCATTAAATACCACAGAAGGATTTGCTCCCCATGTGCTTACTTAAATTTTCATAGAGAAAGGTACTTGGTAGCTACTTGGGCAGAGAACACCAGGATATTAAAATGGAATTTGAACAAGGCTGCAACATTTTTAAATCCAGATTTTATCAGTCCATTTCATATTTCCTTTGTTAGACTCTTTCCATTATTAATTTTTCYGTTTTTCACTAAACAGAACTCAAGAGCCTCAAATCTCAAAGAATGCAACTTTAGACAAGGTAAAAAGCCTTCCAACTGTAGAGTGGTTTCCTCCAACCAGGAGGTTTTCAAAACCCACTGGCAGCCCTCACCGAAACATACTGTAAATGCTTCAGTTCTGTCTTACTGATGCAGATACTAAAAAGTGTGTTTAGTGGGTTTTCAAATTCATTTCAAAAAAATGTCAGACTCCTACAATATCCTACCACTATATCCTAACAAAAAACCTTACCCATTCTCAGTTGCAAGAAACTCTTTACTGGTCTGATACTCTCACTGATCTGAACTGGACCATTTAGAACCTTTACGAAGTTTCATTGACTACAGCTTTTTGAAACTGTCCTTAAAAACCATGCACTTTTGCAGATACAAGTAAATTCACCTACACCTGATGATGTTCAAAGTAGCACATGTTGCAATGCTGTTCAACTCATTTGAAAGACTGCTTGCAGAGTCTCTGCTTCATTAAATCAACATATTGAAACAAACTAGAAATAGTGTTTTTAAAATTACGTATAACAACTTCTATGTGTGTGTACGTGTGTGTAACAACTTACCAGAGAATTCTTGATGACTTCACTCTTATAAAATTCTAAGGAAAAAAGAAAAAAGAGTAAAAGATCTTTAGATTAGCATAAATATTGCCGCTAATATTAATAACTGAAATATAGAAAGCTAAAATTAGTAACATTAACATACACAGTAGTAGAACTATTCTGTCAGGGACTAGATTAATAAGACGTAGCTTAAAATGCTTTTTGACTAGAAATGCTCATTGATACTTAATAATTAGAAGCCATTATTTAACTCAAGCATTTCATCTTCTTACCCGAGATGATCCTCGTGAATTACTATGAATTTGATTGACTGCTATTTGCACAGGGACTAGTTTGTCCATGACAGCTTCCTGGAAAGTACAGTGACAGACACACTAATTGCACTGCTTTCCTGAAGAGCAAAGGGTGACCTGTTTCAGGTTCTTGGAAAGCAAACAACTGAATTACCTCACAGAGTTGCCAAGAAGCCTGTATTTAAATGGAAATAAGCAGCAGCTGACATACGGACCTCAGCTTTTCCAGCCAAAATGAGACTTTGAAGTCTTTAGGTACATCGTATTAGAGGCTGGAACACAGATTTTGGAGAAGCACCCTTAGACTGCTTAACTTTTAGGGGGGAAAAAAAGCTTCATCAGATCTTTAAATGCATTCAGAAAAATAAAAGGTAAAGGGAAGAATGAAGCTCACTACATTGTGGGAGAGCACAATACTGAAGCAGTAACATGACCTCTTTAATGTAGCTCAGCTCCATTGACTGAAGAGGGCTAAGAGCCTTATTTAATTTGACTAGTTGGGGAGTTATTTAACCCACAGATTTGTGTAGGTTTATTCACCATGGGACAACATGTGAGCAGAAACTATTTGGTAAGACAATTCTCTCCAGAGCACAGAAGATCCCTTCTCAGCAAGCACTGCAAAAGKAAATCCCAAGTTTAACCACTCCCTTTGGGAAAGTCCAGGCAGGGAACTCAAGTTATATATTCTTACCCTTCAAAACCAGTGACTTTAAACAAGCAAGTTTCAATTGCACTAGCTGAAAATAAAATACAGACGCACCAAGTTTCAATCACAACACTAACAGCTAGTAATCTTAGAAAAGAGCTTAAATCATATTTTTAATAATAATGTCTGTCCATAATGAAGTTACAGATTTTAATAGGAAGCAAGACAAGAGATAAATGAAATACMGAACTTCAACACATCTACAAATGCTGAAAGGCTTCAGGAAATTCAGGAGACTAAAGAGCTGTTTTCCACTGATMGAACAGCGGATGCAAAGAGGCAGCAGAATCTCAAGGCAACAACAGAAGTAAGATTTTGAAATATTAAGACAATTAGGAAAAAAAAGTTGATAACAAGCCTGTTTTACCTTTGTATATCTTGGTGTTATCACACAAATGAAGAGTGAAGTAAGTATCCAAGAGGCGATAACCATTCTTATTGATGATGTTACGTGCAGCAATATTCCGCAGATGACGAAGCCGACGCTAGAAATAAGACAAAAAACAAATATTTTAAAGAATATTTAGACCAAAACTGAATTGTTTAAATTATAACCTTTTAACAATCTGCAAATCATGAGTRTTAAAAAAAATTTTGGCAGAAAGACAGTGTGAATAAATATAAGCTACAATAAAATGACAGAACAAGCAGCACTTGTCATCTATAAATTCAAATTAAGCAGCACTAATACACAAGATAAGCTATTTATATTCATTTTGTGTATGTAGTTTTTATTCTATCCATACATCTAAATCCACAGGCCAAGCAGTTTCCAGCAATTAAATGATGCCTTTAGCATCCTMTTATGACTAGGACACAGAGGTATATGGCGGGATTCTTTTGAGGTAAGAAAACCAAAATACTWTCAACAAGCCCAAGCAGACAAAAAAAAAAAATCAGAATAAAGCATTACTAAGGTAGGCTTATAAGCAACTGGCTAAACCAATTTAAACAATTTAAACCAAAACCATTTAAACCAATTCCATTAGTGGAAATTCAAGAAACTGCTGCTACATCTTTGAAGTCAGAATGTGTGTATACACGCATGCAAGACATATCCAGAGATATGGGAAAAATTACAGATACAGTCAAACTTTGATGTTTCTGCTGAATTCTCTCCAATATAGTAGAAAGATTCCCTTAATCTGTCAGTTGTCTTCAGTTTGGATAACTGAATCACCTTCTTCTGGGTTGCGTACAGTGAAGTAAGATTTTATTTATAAAATTTTGGCCTTAAAATACTGTTATTTAAATAACACTAGAATATGCTGTTAAAAATGTTACTTAGGTGACCTCATTCAACTTCAGTACTAGGTTAGACGCTACAAGATGTGTAATTTTAAATAGCAATATTCAATTGCCTTTACTCTTTCCATTCCCACAGTTACATAGAGGTGGCTACAATCCTAAGTTTAAGAACACAATAGCCTTTTCACCTTRAGGAAATACTGATCCATACCGACTTATTCTTAAATAAGCTCTTCAATAAAACAAGACAACTAACAAAACTTGGCAGGACTATCCAGTCTCTCTCAAATTACTGCTTAGCATTAGTTATTYTAAGAGTGCATAGGTTTTAAAACAGACTACAGTGAATTAAACATTCAAACACTTAAAATATATAAAATTTTCACCAAATCCTTCATATCCCAAAGTGCATTATCTCAAATCAATCTCAGCCTACAACTGCTTCTTCCCATTTAACAAGGGGTRTTTACAAGTTGTTCCCTATGCTTTTTAGGATCACAAACCACCTTCGCACCTCAAACAACTGGCTTAAGTTTTAAGGCATCCTTTTCCCCAAAACCTCGTTAATTTTTAAGCCTGGATCTGCATTATAAGAAACATTTTCTCATTCAGAAAGAAAAGCTGAAAAATGCTTTCAAAACTAAAAGACAACTCATCTTTTTGCAGTTTGTTCAGAAACAAAAAAATCAAGGAGAGTGAAAAGGCCCTCACTGCATAAAATGACACTTTTAAAACATCATGAAATTCTAGCATTTTCACAGAAAGTAAAACCAATGTAAAAGCAATATTAAATTTCTGTTCATGTCACAGACTCCCGTACCYACTGGGGGATAAACTTTAACCTCATTCCTGCAAAGCCGACTTACAAGCTAGACTATGACAACAGAGACAGAGATGGGATGCCCAGATATAYCGCAGGAAAATGTCATACTAGCACATACGTGCAAGATAAAGGTTTATAGAAGAAGTTTAACTGCAGCACTCTACGGTCTTAAATAGTTAGAAATCAGTATTAAGAATGTCAACAAAAAGACTGAGCTTCACTTAAAGAGTTGCATGTACCTTACACAGTATTTCAAGACTAATCTTAAGCAGCTCCTCTTGCTAGCCTTTAAGAGCAACTTCTGTACTAGAATATTTAATAAATGGTTTTGAACATACATTGTGCATCCTRTAAGGGTGATTCATTGGTTTTATGCAGTCATTCAGTAGCATTCAAGCAAGTCAAGCATCTATTAACCACAGCACCCCCCTCTTTTTTAATTACAACCTAGGAAGTTGTAATAACTTCCACACAGCATGTAATAAAGAGGAGCAACTTTCTCCAGATGCTGCTAGGATTACAACAATTGGTTTGAAGTGGCACACTGCAATGAAGTAATCTTCAAGCAATGTCAAACAGGTTTCTCCTCTTTCTTCATACRGAAGGGAAGCAGATACAGAGGGAAAAAGCCTTCTAGACTGCCATAACCTATGCCCACATATTGGGAGTCAATGCTGAGTCCCCATTCTCCACRGTTTGCAGCTTCTTTGCACCCTTCAAAGTCTGGATTCCAACCCCTCTACACACCACTGTCTACCATCTCACCCCCTTACAATTCAGTTGAAGACTAATGTTAAGCTTGCGATTAATTAAAGGCTAATTTAACACTAATTTTTAGCTTAAAGTATGGTCACAAGGCTGTAACACTTCAAATCTCAACATGCAGCATGTAAGGAACACAAAGGCTCCAATTTTGCTTTCACTTCTCTCCCCACCTTCCACCCCATTACTTGTCCTTTCAGCCGAGCTGACAGCCAGGGAACAAACTTCCAATTACACGGACAAATTTCTTGTCTCTGATCCTTAAGATGAAGCACGAGGAGAGCAAGAAGAGAGGCTTGGATCCTGCACAGAAAGCTTCCACTTTGCCCACTACATTGCCCTTGACATTATATTGTGTTATTGAGATTTCCTCCCAGCTCTACAGAGGCAACAGTCAGAGCTAATTAACCTCCTCTTCTGACCAAAGATAATTAGCCATGGCCAGAGATCATGAGCTATGAAGGCAAGTTCAAAAAAACAGATTTGAATAGACTCTAAAATTAGTCACTGAGGGCTTGTGGATGTCCTGGAGCAAAGAACAAGCAACATTTCAAAGGAATTTCCAAGCTCTGCTCAGTATCACCTCCTAGATCCTCCATATCATTTTCACTCCGGAGGATAGAATAAACAATATGCAGAAAAGCCAAAACACTGCTGTAGTTCAGCTCTTATTGGCATAACGAAACATCACCATGTGCCAAGCCTTGCTGTCCCCCTCATCGGTGCCACCACAAACACTTGTGCAGCTGCTCAGCAAGCTGCACTGGGGAACTGATTTGGTGAACGTCACCTCTTTGCTCAGCTGGGTGAGTTTCCCTAGATCAGTTCCTCAATTTGCTTCACAGCACAGCTATATAAACAGCTGCACTAACGAAAGGGGCAGTGACAGACAGATTCACAGATTCACAGAATATTTAAGGTTGGAAGGGACCTCTAGAAATCATCTAGTCCAACCTTCCTGCTCAAGCAGGCACACCTACAGCATGTGGCACAGGGTGGCATCCAGGCGGGTTTTGAAGACCTCCAGAGAAGGAGACTCCACAACCTCCCTGGGCAGCCTGWKCCASKGCTCTGKCACCCTCACAGTAAAGAAGTTGCTCCTCACCTGGAGACGGAACTTCTTGYGYTYCAGCTTGTGGCCATTACCCCTCGTCCTGTCGCTGGCCACCAGTGARAASAGCYTGTCCCCTTCCTCCCTGCATTCTCCCTTCCTGAACTTACACACATTAATCATATCCCCTCTGAGCCGTCTCTTCTCCAGAGAAAACAGGCCCAGCTCACTCAGCCTCTCAACAGCTAGAAAAAGCCCCAATTCCTTCAATGAAGCTGCCAGGTTCATATATGAGACGAGCTGCAGCCTGGCGCTGCTGCGAGCAAAGTGAGAAGCAGCTCACAAGGAAACGGCACCTCAAACCTTAACAGCAATAGTCACCCAATGCACGTGACTTTGAACAAAATTCAAAAAAAAAAAAAAAAGCTGCATTTTAGCAGAGCATTGATCTAGGTGAAGTCTGATATGCCAAAATAAAAAAGGCATTAAAAAAGGGGGTGTTTATCTTTCCTATAAGCCCCAAACAGAGCACACAGTCTGAATGGTGGGCACTGGGATCACAGACTAGCAGCAAAGAAGGCTGAACAGCTAATCCTAGGTGCTGGGTAACACAAAATATTTTGACTACAACTGTCCTAGTCCAYTGCACTTCCCCAGGAAGCCAAGTGAGCAGCAAAATTGCCAGGTAGGCTCTGTTATCATTTGATTTAACTATCAGTCTAAGTTTTGGCTGGGAAGTAACTACCACCTAGCACCTCTGTGTTAGCCTACACGAAGGGAACTGGTGTTTCCTCCTACCTCTGAGGTGAAGATTTAAAGATATTAAAGAAATTGAAGACTAAAAAAAACTTCTGTTAGAGATACATACAGAGGTTGATTGTAAAAGATGCAGCAGGAGAGGAGATCCTGACATTAAACTGTGCTACTTGTTTCTACAGAGCTACAGAAATAGTTTTCCAGGACTCAAGAAAAAAATCCTACATGTACAGCCTGATCTGCTAAGGCTTTCTATGCACAATAATGATCAGACTGCCTTAAAGGTCAGGGGYCTTTTTTATTTAACAAATACACTCAGTTTTCATCATTCTGAGGAACTATTATCAGTTGTTTAATGTATCTACTGTTCCCATTCAATGGCTTTCTGGGAGCCTTTCCAGATTTACCACAGGCCATAAACTCCAGAATAAAGTATTTTGATCAAGATCCTGGTTAATATTTTGTATTTTCATCAGATGATCGCAAAACTCTATCAAGTATTGTGAGATCTGGAGGACCAAAACTGCCCAGTTCCTTCACATTTTAGTTCCCCAAACACCGAGATACTGTAAGTTTTCAATATTTGTACCTAAAATTCCACTTTTTGCATACAGTCACTTGTTTCCACCTCTGGGCAACTTCTTGTATCACCATAAGCAACTGTGCAGTTTCACATCAATAGTCAGAGAATTTATCAAAGCTAAAAACAGGGAAATGAAAGTTAAAGCAGCTTGAGCTTCCCCAATTCAATTCATCACAAAAAAATCTGCACACCAAGAAAGCACGGAAGCGTGGGCAGGAGCATGGAGGAAGGAAGGCAATTTAATTAATAGTGCTGAAGCGCCATAACTGGTCAGGCACCTCTCTCTTTCCCTTTGGAAACAAAAATAAAGCGCCCAAACTATTCACTTAGTTTTGCTGCACTAATTTAAAGAGTGATTAAATTAAGGAGTGATTTATCAGAAGATGAAAGGAGGTGAAGTGAAGGAGGGCCCTAGTGTAGCATAAGCTCTAGACCAGTCTCATGATACCACAAAGAACAGTGACCAGCTAAAGCATGTGTGGAATTTCATAATTATTTGCTCAAGGTCACGTAATACACAGCGAAAACAAGAATGGAAAGTTCTGACTCCCACTCCATCCCAACCACTTTGTTATTCTCTATAAGAATCTGACTACCCGGGGAGGGGGGGGGACGTGTCAAGTATGCCCAAGCTGGCCGAGAACACAGTTAAATAAACATTTTTCTATCTGCACTACTGATCTACCACACTACTAGCTCCGACTCCAAGCATGATTTAGGAAGCTCAGGCCACTGATGAAGGAGCAGCTAAGCCTGTTCTTTAGCATACAGAGGCTGCTGTTTTACTAACATGTGAGATGATCTCCTAGATGTCTTCTGGGAAGAGGCAGCTCTTGTCTCTCCTTTGGCCCTGCTTCTCCCTCCTCTGTCATCTCTGCTAGCTGTGTGACCCTGGCTCCTTCAGCAAAGCTGATCCAGATTTTTTGCTCACCTCTTTGGCAGAAACCCTGGCACCTGGATGTGCTAAACAAACATGCACAGGTATCCAAGGAGCATCTAAAGCAAGGAGATGACACTGCCAAGGGCAGACACAGGGAATCATCATCTCCTTTGGGCAGCAAGGAACCACTGCACTGTCTCGGGCTACTTGGTGATGCTATCATGTTATTCCTGTTAATATCCAACATAGCCCATACAAAATGCCAGACATCATAAGAGTTCAAGAGATTATCTCAATCCAGAGGGCAAGAGTGAGGATAGGGGTGACAGAGCCTATACTTTTCATTTACATTTCATACTTTTGTACAAAGTGTAATTATAAGGGCTAAACGAGCGCAACAAGGCTGGGAAGCTTTCCTATACAAGCAAAACATAAATTTACAGAAGTGACTTAAAAGGCCCAGATTTGCCAAAAGCAACTCACCACTTACGGTTGCCGCAGTTGCCTGATCTCCTGAAAAGCACTTTGCTTCTAAACAGACRTATTATGGACAGTGTTGAAAGTCTCCAATTCCAGCATCTATTCTCCATACTTAAACACTAATATAGTATCTTACTAAAATAGAGTTTAACATCAGCATCAGTGGGTAGCTTTCGTCTTTAACTGCCAAATCCAACTTTTGGATAAACTTAACTGAATTAAGCTTGCAAAAAGGTCACTATGTGGGTCTCTGAATACTTATCATAATTAAGTCATCAAAAACAAAGGAGTTTGTGTACTTTATAACAGTTATGGATTTTTATCATTAAACTATAGCATTTATGATTTTTAAGTCCTTCAAAACATCAACTGTATTTAGACAAAATGAGCGTGTTTATTTTCACAGTATGACTCGGTGCCTCAATAACAAAAATTCCTATTTCCTCAGATTTTCACTAGACCATCTGCATTCACATATCTGCACCACCCTGAGCATAGAGCTGCAAACGCGCGACCCAAGTCCTTGAAAGTCAAGGGCTAGAGAAATCACAGCTAGAGCAGTTTTAGGTAAGTTTAACTACCTTATAGTTTGCAGGCTGACACATTCACTGTCAAAAAGGAACTTCACAGCAGGTTTAGGTCAGTTTGATACAGTACACATGGCCTTTAATAGTAGAGGAACACAAAGSGGGAACTCTGGATACTAATCAGATGTGCTGTTAATTGAACTCACTGTTTACAGCACTTACAGGAAGGCAAGAAAGTGCTCAGCCACCAATTTAAACACTTGCTAGAAAGACCAATATAGAAGTTTTGCAATGAAACATTAGTTTTCCAGTTAAGCTTCTGGTATATCTCAGAGTCAAGAGAATCACAATCCAGGATCTATTTCAAAAGAAAARCAGAAACATTTGATACCCCTTTTTTTAGGATATACCATAAAAAACACTTTGGGAGTCTATTTTACTGTCMTATCAGGATGCACCTGAGGACAGCAAGGCCCTCAAAGCTACAAGGTCATCACTAAGTCAATAATCAGCTTGTGCACCTCTTTATAGATCACACTCCCTGCSTGTCTAGGCTTCCTCACATCAGGTGTGAGGATTCAAGAAGAGCTCAGTAACTTATTCCCATTCTAYATTAGCTAAATTAACATTTAACTACTTTCTGGCAATTGTCTTCAAGAAGTGATGCCAGTAATGAATCATATTCAAGGCCAACAACAGTTCCAAGGATTTATTGTAGAAATTTTAGCACTTCTTTTCTTGTAAAAATGCAACACACACATACACTTTCTTTTCTTTGCATTCCTGGAGA
This sequence comes from Nothoprocta perdicaria, assembly GCF_003342845.1. Taxonomy (NCBI): domain Eukaryota; kingdom Metazoa; phylum Chordata; class Aves; order Tinamiformes; family Tinamidae; genus Nothoprocta; species Nothoprocta perdicaria. Next base: position 337,593 of record NW_020455501.1, read on the forward strand.
TTTGATATAAGAAATGAGAGAAATTGAATCTATGCACTGATTTAACCCAGACTAACTGACCCAAAGAAAAGTCAAACTACTTCCATCAACATGGGCCAGCTGCTTGAGATGATCATGAATCCCTGATTGCGGGTATCTGTTTATAGCTACACTTCAGCTGTGACACTCATTAGAAATAGCATCCATTTCTTAAATCAAAGTGCACTTAGGAGCACCTGAAAGTTTTTGGAAATTTGATGAAATCCACCTTGGACAAAAACCACACCTATAATGTTTTCAAGGTTTCCAACCCAGTCTTTCTGACATGTTTACTCCCATCTCTGTACTGCAGTGAGAGTTTCAGCAAGGAAAAGACAACCAACGTACTGAAGAGTTGTCCAAGTAAAAGTCTTCCATGATTCATATAGAGAGAAAACAAAGAGGAAGAATAAGGAACATCTCTGTATTTAGCAGGGCCCATTTAGAATCTGCTAGAGAATATTTGTACTTAGAATGTGAAAGAGCCCTTTATTAGCTCCAACTGGAGTTGAAGAAACACAGTGTGTGAAGTCRGTGCTATGCTTTGTCTAACAAAATAAATCAATCAATCCACAGCACAACATACTCTAATGCTAACAAAAATAGTAAAAATAGTATCAAAAAATAAATCTAATAAAACAGTTTGGTATGTAACAGCTACATATTACTCTAAAAGGGTAGCTTGGTCTGTCATCCCTTGTACCCACTCTTACCAGCCAATCCATAAATATCTTTCCTTGTCAAATAGATGAATTTTGAGTTGCTCTGCAGTAGAAAATTACCTCAGAGCAATGAACTAAAGAGCTGACAGCTGTTCATCATGAGCAAGAAATTTTTTTTAAAATAAGTCATAGCCCAAAGTAGCAAAACTAGAACACTTCCTTTGAGCTCAAAACCAAGGAGACAGCCAAGATCAGAACTGCTATTCAGTGTATTCACAGCATTTACATTTTTCTTTTCACTACTGTAGYGTGTATCCTCATCCTTCTTTCCAAACCTAAATTCGGGCTTATCACTGGAGAAGGACTGAAAATCTGTGACAAGAAAAATGAAAATGGTATAGAAGACATGGGTGTATAGTTCCGGGATATAAACACAAGAAAGCTGTTTAGGTAAGAAAAAAAGGCTCAAAGCATATGATTTACTTARATGTAATGTGAGTAGGCAGAATTCAAAAGCAAAAGCTCAAAACTATGTAAAGATTTAAGCAAACCAAGTCTTTTCCGTCTCTTCTATCAACAGCTGTGTTTAGTTATGGTCACTATAACACCCAAAGAGCAGCAGACCAGGCAAGCTGTGTTCTATTCTATTGTATTTGCTATCAGCATACCCTACAAAATTGCACTAMACAAATTCAAAGAAAGCTACAAGCACTGGCCACTAGTCAAAGTCCATCTTGCAAGGTATTTGTATAAAGTCAATAATAAGTTGCATATATAGTATTTCTACCTTTAACAGAGATCTATAAGGAGCCAGAAATACCACTGGCTCTACACTGAAAAAAGCTTTTCTGTCTAGTTTAACTAACCAACTTCTCTCCCACAAATTAGCAAACAAAATTTTCTCTAATATAACAGGGGAAGCATGCCAGAGGTTTGGGAAACATCCACCACATTAATAACATACTTAAAAGTTCCTTTAACAGCTTATGTTACCTACAGCAACAGAATATTAGTTTTATATATATATATATATATATATATAAACAGAAAAATTACCTAGGCACATCAATTAAGCCAAAATTACCTAGGCACAGGATGATGTTCAAAAGGAAAACCCCAAAAGCAAGCAGGGACTTGTGGAATCAAGCATCAAAGCAAAGACATTTTGGACCTTAAAGCACCACTTGATCACAAAAATATACTTTCTATTTGTGTAACATGGTGTATATTTTCTATTAACCTGAAGCATATAAGTATTAATCTTTTTACTGAATGACAAACCAAGGGCAGGCTTGAAAGCCAGTCTTCATAGATAGCTTGAATCTTTAGTTACCAAATATCAAGACGTTACCACCATTCAATTGAAAATGTCCTCAACTCCTATACATCCCRTGACAAAAGCATATAAATAATCACTACAATTTTCTGGCAGAACAGTCCCTATATAATACCTCTAAAAGATAGTTCAGTTTGCAAACACATTGTTATTCCTTAGATAAAAGAAAATGCACTGCAGAGGGGAAAAAAATCCTCCTAAGTGTCACCCATCTATATCAAATGTTAAACACCGCTACAGCTGCAGAAACCGCCGTTATGTGATCACCACATTGACAATGATTTTTCTTTCTTGCTGTTTTTACCCAAGCAGCGTTACCCTCTCAGCTCAGGTTTCAAGGACTGTGCTTGTCAGGGAAGTGAAAGCGTTATTCAAATACAACACTTTCTGCTACTCAGATTTCCCCTGAATTATCTAGTAGGAAAGAGGAAGTAAAATATTTAAGAGTCAATCTCTGTTTTCATGCTACTCCAGGCACTTTGGGTATGTCAAGCAGCAAAATATTTACCTATTTTGTATTACTTTCAGCAATTGAAAATAACAATCAAATATATGCCTTATTTAGTAGGGGAACTCAGAAGTACTTTTATTTGTAGACGGCATAAAAGGCCTTTAAAATTAATTCATTCATGATTTCCATTCCTCTGCACCCTAGATTCAAACAAATTTCTGAGATATGTATATTAAACATGTGCAATTAGTAAAAGTCAAAAAGTCTTAAATTCTTAGCGTACACAAGCTACCAATGCATCTCAGCAGAGAAATTTCACAGAACAGTCTTTACTATCATAGTCAACAATGAAACATTCAGATCTTATTCATCATCTTTCAACTTCTTTAAAGGAAGGAAGCCAGGAATAAGATTAGAAGACCAGAAAGTCCGTTTGCAGCCTCTGAATGCAACGCCTTCCTACTACAAGCAACCAAAGTTTAAGGAAGGTAAATATTACAATGTGGTTTCATGTTCCAAGAAGACTTTTGGGGACTTTCTTCCCACCACTTCAGGGTCTGCTCCACAACTTCCTTTGGCTGACAGACGTTTCTTCTATTTCTATATAATATTTGCATTATCAATTTACAAAGTCAGGGACTCCAAGCTGTCAAACAGGTTTAGGGACAGCCCATTGCTTTCAAGCAGTGGTGGGAAGGCAGCAAACGTATCCTGGCCACATGMTATTTTCCCTGGCTACTAGAAATGCCCACACGTTATTTCAAGCATCCAGATGGTACCTGGTCTGATGAGTCGATACCAGAAATTAGTGCAAATAAACCAGTTGAGGCTCCTTACGCTTATCACATGCCTGTCTCACCATCCCTCGGTAGCTAAACTGCTGTCAGAGTAGCAGGGAAGCCACAGTAAAGAACTTCTTTGCTGTGAGGGTGACAGAGCCCTGGAACAGGCTGCCCAGGGAGTTTGTGGAGTCTCCTTCTCTGGAGGTCTTCCAAATGCACCTGGATGCCAGCCTGTGCCACATGCTCTAGGTGTCCCTGCTGGAGCCAGGGGTTGGACTAAATGAACTCTAGAGGTCCCTTCCAACTTTAACCATTCTGTGATTCTGTTATTCACAGGGCATGCAAAGCACTGGTTTTGGGCTAAGGAATCCCACCACACTCCAGCTGGTTCTGGAAGTCCATATATGTATAAATATATACATATAGTTTAGCTAATRCATCTTACAAGCCCACCCACAACATCACACAGAGGACACTGACATCTGACTGACTGGTACCATTGGGATTTGTTTTAAAAAAAGTATGTTTTGTCATCTTTCCACTGCAAACTGCATATCAGCACAGYTGTTCATGCACAACAGCACGTATGAGTCAGGCCCATGCTTGCAGGTCTTTTAAAATCATCTCAAAGTTCATTAAAAGCTTCACTTGTTCTAACACTGAAATTGATAGTAAAAGCCTATCAATTTCAGCATGAGGAAAAAATCAGCTCTAAGTACTGGCAGCGCTGGAGCTGCAATCCCCAACAAGGGGCTTGCTTACTTCTAGATAACTACATATGACATCTATTTTGAACAGTAATTAGCATGGTAACATTCAACAGGTCATTTGACTGCAGTGTGACTGGCTCTCAAAGCATTTTTTGTTCATGTGTTTCCAGCTAGAACACAAGAGCCTGGAGGATTCAACCCCTCACCCTTCGGTTCAGTTCACTTGTAACGACAGGACTGAGAAGTTTGTTTTGAGCTTTTACATATCAATAAGATAACTTATCATGACACTCTGCTTTCATTGCAGACAGYAACTAGCAGATAATAAAGAATTTTAGATTTTAAAATGCAGCTTTTTCAAGAGACATTTTCAGTTCTGTCAGGCCCACTCTTCCAGCAAAAGATACCACTCCGCTACACTTAATGTATATCAGGATTAACCACAAGCATTTCTTTAGAAATAGATCCTGAATTTCTGTAGTTACAGAGCACCTTCAGTTCAGCATCTTCAGCAGTTACAGGATGCATCTTCAAAGGGCATTCTTAAGCCTGGTCACCCTGACACTGGACCCTGATACCAGCAAGCAATAGGTTAGCCATAAAGACTAACACTAGATTCATCCTACTGGCAGGAGATTTAAGAAGAGGAGCGATGGTCACAAACTGAAACACGCAAAAATCTACCTGAACAACATCAACTATTTCCATTGTGAGGGTGGTTGAGCATAAACAGGTTGTCCAAAGACGATGGGGAGTCTCTATTCTTGGAGATGCTTGAAACACATCTGGGTGCAGTCCCAGACCATCTGCTGTAGCTGATCCAGGATGATCTCCAGGAGTCCCCACCAACCTCACCTATTTTACAATTCTCACACAGCTTTTCACTCATGCAGCTAGATCATTAATAGGTGCTTTGTTTTCCATTCACTGAATTTCACTTTGGCACAATTAAATTTAGACTAAACTCAAGTTCAGTCATTAAGAGCACTCACCTTAAATTTGCATTTGTGAATCCATTCTTTTTGACAGATTTTTAATCACGACTCAGACCATCACTACACTCATATTTAACAACAAAAAAAAAATGCAGCGCTGGATGTTCTAAAGGAAATTGCCTACTAAAAGAAATCATTGAGTCGAGTTCTGCACTAGCAGGTGAAAAACAATTACCTTGCATGATGTAGCGTCACACTGAGATCAACCTGATTTTTGCATTATAGAAGCCGCACATAAACCAGAATGACTTTTCCATTTTATCTCTCGTTTCCATAAGAAAGAATATGAAAAGCAGAGGAAGATAAGATCTAGAAGGATAATCAAGATTGCACTCCTAATTAAACCATAGGGGAATGTGCCAGGGCGCTCATTCTCCTAAGCTTTAATGCTTTAACTGATTCTGTCTGCAGTTTCTGAGGAAAGCAAAACAYCTGCAGGGTGACAGCCCTTGAAGGRAGAGTTTTGCAATTCAGGAACAGACATGAAGCYCAAGTAATAGAGCAAAATATGATGAACTGTTATCAACATATTGCACCGTAGCACCAGAGGTCCTCAATTTAATTGCAAACAATGATGTAACAGATACTGAAACACACAGTCCTCGCACTTGTGCAGCAAAGCGAAACTCCAGACTGCCACGGGCTTACACTGCTACAATTAACATTTCTGCAGCAATCGTACAAGTGTCCTACATAACTTCCAAATATTTACTTAACTAGAATATCCTGTAACTGATGATTCAGTTTCTGTTCCTATAAACTCCTACAAGTGTCCACTCCTGCAAAAACAGAGTTGTTTTGGTCCCTCTTCCACAAACGAAACAGCATGACTAAGAACAACAAACTTTTATTCRAAACATTCACTTATTTCTTGCACAAGCTTCAGACATGCTGAAATCAAAGAGCTCAGCAGGGAGAAGGCCATACTTTATCTCCGGAGCAATTCAAACCTCTCTGTAAAGTTTATCCAAGCCAGGCCTTATGTTCATGTTCACTAAGACAGAACTGGATCACATTTTACAGGGAGCACTTGCTCTGAAATCCAAGTCAATATTTGTGCAAATCCCATGGTCAGCAGCCTTCTCCACTCCCTGCTTTTGCCCAAAAGAGACCAGGCTGGTAGGACCAGCTTAGCCAAGAACCAGTTATCTCCTCACTCCAAGTTGATACCTATTGATTTCTCATGACAGCTCTTCATCCTCACACCTGAAAGTGAGCAGCAAAGTAATCTGGAGCACTTGCCTACTTCATATCAACATCAACTGCACCAAATCAACTTGATTCAGTTGACTGCAAAACCATCAACTGCAAAAMTTGGAAGTGCAGACTCATATCTTATGCAATTTCAGAAGAAAAGCACATCTTTTGTAAGCATTTATTCCCCCTAAAAAAACTTTTTTTGTTGTTCTTTAGAAGAATGGCACAATAAAAGGCATCACATTCAAGAGGGGAAAAGCATAGCCTTAGATACAGATTGCTAAACTTTTTTCTGCAAAGCTTGGACTGCCTCACTTAACCTTGCTCCTAATGCTCTCCAAAATTAAAGTGCTCATGGAAGCAGGACGGCTGCCCAGCAAGCCAAAGGCAAAATATCAGCAAACAGAAGGAAAAAAAAATACAGAGTTATCCAAAGGAAGAATGTGATGGAGAGGGAACATTTTGCTACCTTTTAGAACACACTCCGGTTTTCTCCAAATTCACCCCTGCCCCAAACAACAAATACAGCAAAGGAGCAGTCCAAACTCCTCACCCTCCCACAGCTCAGCCAGGACCCCCCCATCACCTCCCCCACCCCACACTGACCCCTTCATCCTCCCAAAGCCCCACAGCCCCGTATGAGGGGACGGGGGAACCCTCACACAACCCCCCCCCATTCCAGATGATCCTTCCCCATCCTGTCCTTACTCTTCACATAACCCCACACACCAGTATGAGGGAATGGGGTGCCCCTAACACAGCCCGCCATTCCAGATGATCCTTCCCCATCCTGTCCTTACTCTTAACACAACCCCACACACCAGTGTGAGGGAATGGGGTGCCCCTAACACAGCCGGCCATTCCAGACCGACTCTCCCATTCCACCCCCCTCACATGGTCCCAAACCCGACACCCGTCCCCTCCATCCCCTCACAGCTCCCTACACCCCCCAGCCCATCTCCACTCTTCACACAGCCCCACACCCCAGCTGTGACCCCTCCATCCCATCCCCTCACACAGCCCCAAAGTCCCCCCAACCCCATCCCTACTCTTTACACAGCCCCACATCCCAGACCAACCCCCCATCCCGTCCCTGCTCCTCACGCAGCCCTATGCCCTACTGCGAGGGGATAAGGGTCTCTGGAGAARCCCCACATCCAACACCAACCCCTCCATCCCGTCTCCTCACACAGCCTCAACACCTCACATCTCACAGGCCCAGCACCCCACATCTCCCCTCACACGGTCCCAACACCCCAACGCCGCCCACTTCACCCAACCCCTCCGGTCTCAGCGCGACGCTCCAGCCCCGGCTCCGCCTCGGGGCCCTCGGTACCTGCTGCGAGGGCAGCTCCACATGCCAGGCCCGCGCGGCGGAGCCCGGCGGCAGGGGCAGAGCGGCGGGGCCGGCGGCCGAGCTCATCCTCGCATGAGCCCCCCGCGCCGCCCCCCGGCCGCCACCGGCCACACAGGGGTTAATGGCGGCGGCAGCAGCGACGCGGGGCCGCCCGCTACGGAGCCATATTACCGCAGTGCCGGGGGGCGGCGGCGCCGCCCGYGCGCTCATTGGCCCGCTCGCCGCCGAGGCGGGGCTGAGGGCGTCGTCTGCGCCGCGTCATTGGCGGCAGGAGAYGTCAATCACTTTCCCCTCTCCGCGGCCTCTGTCAAACCGTTGGCGCGGGGCCTGGCGCCCCATTGGCGCGCCCACTTCCGGAAGGCGGGGCAGAACTCCAAGGAGCGAGCGATGATTGGGTGGCGAGGGACCGTGATTGACGCGGCTGGCCCGCTGGTCACGTGGGGAAGAGCTGTTTGTATCACGTGGTGGGACGAAAATATTTTGCTGGGCGGGAAAATGAGGGGGTGGGGGGGAGGCGCTGTCGCCATGGCAACTGAGGTGCGGCCTAGCGCGGCCTGCGCGACCTCGGCCATGCCTTTCCTTTTTCCTTTTTCCCTCTTTCCTCTTTTCCTTTTTCCCCTCTTTTCTTTTTTCTTTTTTACTTTTTACTTTTTACTTTTTCTTTTTTCTTTTTTCCTCTTTTCCATTTTCTCATTTTTCCCTTATCTATTTTCTCTCTCTTTTTTTCTTTTCCTATAGCTTTTTTTTTTTTTACTATTATTATTTTCATGGCATAAGAGTTATCCTGCTATTTCACTATTTTCAATAGGAAATCACACGTGACTGGCTAGCAGTCATGCCTCCAAGCTATGTTACCTGAAACAATCTTTAAAAATAATATTTTTGCCTCTGTTGGTATATGTTGTATTCACCTCCTACTTTCTGGTTCCCTGTAGAGCACAGGCTTCTTAATCTTAATTTTTTTTCACCCTCCTCCTGGAGGCAGGAACCTTGCTTTCTAAAGCAAAAGTTGTGCTTCTCTGCCCAGCCATTATTCCAGAAATGAATGMGCTAAAAATGTACTTGGAATCCCCCAAAACAGTCATAAAACCATGAGATTAGGTAATGCTTTATGCCTTTGAAGCCGACTAGGTGTGTTTCATCCAATGAGCATCACTATTTCTGGCTTAAAGTTATATTTGCCACTAGCATGACAGTACTAAAGGGGGATTTTTTTTTATTACTAACTGTCACTAAAAACCATTTAGAGGAACAGTGTGATTATGCCAATGATTGTTTGTCCAAAACAAAAAAGTCAAAATAATTAAAAAAAAAAGTGAGTTATTAAGTGTCACAGGCTATATTTGAATAATGAAGTGAACAGAAAATGGGATTTACAGAAGAAATTTAATACCTATGTAGATGCCAACACTATGGCACTTCAATGAACTACAGAGAGACACCACACAAACAGTCACATGCAAGCTACCATGCACCAAGAAAATTAATAATTTGGGAAGCTTTGGTGCTTTCTGCATTCTGTAAACTGATGTGTGACTCTTTTGGGATTGAATTATGCTGATTTTGAGAATTTAAAGTTCATGATGTATTGCATGAGGAAGATTATGGAGCAGCAGCAGGGCTTTGCTGTTCAAATGCAGTTGCACAGCAGTGGACGACTCTCAAAACCTCCATGAAATACTGGGTTTGCATAGAAAAGCACCATAATGAGTAATTGCAAAATGATCTGTATACACAGTGCCATTTTCCTGGTAGTACTGAGTCGTTCCTGGGACAGAACAAGGAAAATTTTCGTCCATTTGTCAAGTCTGACCTCACATAGCTGACGTGGCCATGCAAYGGAGAGGAGTTAAATAATTTATAATATGCATGAGTTCAACCAAGATTACCATTGTAGGCTTAAAATTATTGGTTTGTTAGTTAGTAAGGATTGGTGGATTATTTTAACTGGAGTGTTTCCAAATGTCACCTGGGGAGGACTGTGGCTTCCTTTATCCTTCACTTATTAACAGCAATAATAATGTTGGAACACTATTGCAGATCTCAGTTGTATACTTGGCCTCACCTAGATCCTGTTTAATTTACTGGTGCCCTGGGCAGTTGCCATTTGAAWTTTCAACCAAATTAAAAAGATTGATATTATCCATCTGCAAAGTTTTGAAGATCCTAGAATGACCTTTATTATGTTCCTGTGGATGTTCCTCAGTSAATTCCTATTATAAATGGTGAAATTTCTGCAGCATTCCTAGGATCCTTACCTGGCTCTTTTCAGTGCTGTTCTAGTCAATCCAGTAGGCTACCTGGAAAAGAAAGAGTTTTCATAATTATCATCTGATTTCTACAGAAAAAATATAAATAAATGCCCACTAAGCATATATGTCTTTGTAGTCATATAAGGGCTAAACTTGCAGAATTAGTTACTCAGTTTGATCATACAAGTAGTCAGCAACAATTTTGTCCTGCCATTTTTTTTGAAAAGAAAGGCCAAAAAAAAATTACATTATTATTAACAGAATTTTTAGAAGCTTTTTTTTTTAACAAAATGGAGTAAATCGTCTTATAGAAGAAAGCATCACATCACATGTCAAAAACCCACTGAAGAACCATGATGGTGATGAACCACGCTTTGCTGACGGGTAAGATGTTTGCATGTGCAGAAGCTAAATACCTCATTAGCCATTTGTACGTGTTCTTCTCTCAAACATGTGTTTTGTTCATACAGCTGCCTGTCCACCTAAGCAAAGGAAACAAATGCATAAATGTGGAAAATTGATGGAAATCTGAGCCTGTTGGTTGGAAGTCTGAAAAACACTCAAGTTTTGTGCAGTAACAACGAGAGTGTTTATTGAGATATTAATCAGCTCCTTCTCACAGCTGTTGTTTGCATGAGTATAAGGCAATGTATTTTTAAGTTTTACCCAATTCTGGTTGTTTCTAATGCTCATGTTCTCCATGCCCGTTCATATCAGGGTCTCTTTGGTGCAAAGAGTCAGGGTTCAGGCAAAAAATTACTGGCAAAAATGCAACCTACTGTTATTTACGGTGTGGCCCTCTTTGGAAGATGCAAGGGGCATTTGCAGGAGGGAGAAAAGACAAATGCTGCAAAGAATGAGACTATCCCAAGGTCTTCAGAGAACTGCAGCCCCATCGTATCTTGCACCAAAGAGCCATGAGCCTGCAAGCAGGGGTTCCCATGCAAGGCAACAAGCTGCTTTCCAGCATCTCATTTAAAAGAAAGAAAAAGGAGGGTTTTTTCCCTCTCTCCAGCAATTATTTTAAAGCTGCTGTAAGACCCTTGCAGCTACCTGAGATTTTCTAGTCATCCTTGTACATAACACAGATGGTCCTAGTGAGAGGCAAAGTAAAGATCAGGTCGTTTTGCTCTGAGAGCTTTGCTTTTGAATTAACAGCAATGCGTGTTGGTGAACATTACATTAGGAAAGGACACAGTATATTAGCAAAGGAGTGGCCTATATGGAGTGGCTTATGGAGTGGCCGATATGGAGATGTTCAGAAAAACATCTGAAATGTATGTAGGTGTATAAACCACCTTAAACCACATTAAACTCCASTTTCACAACTATTAGACCATTTCCAGTGGCCATGGAGGACCAGAAACAGGTTTGCTTGTACTTCACAGTGGACAACATCTATTATTTTAATAGAAAAAAACTTCTCTTTCAGGCTCACAGAGCAAATATATTTTTAAATAAGGAGGATAAGCGCTATCTCAGAAAAAYAGATGATCCTGCATCAGCCTTTCAAACTGGCCTTATTCCCATACTAAGTTCTTCACGAAGAATTTCTTTGTAATTCCTTTAGTCTTTCCACTGTGTGCATTTCAATGTTTGGCACCTAGGCTCTCCCCTCGTCCGAGTTTTCACAGCACAGTTGCAAAATACAGAGTAACAGCCCATAAAACAAACCTCAGCGCTGGGAAAGCACTTATTGCTTTAAACRATGTTGGTGTAAAACCATATGTGTGTTATTTTTTTGATCTCTGGAACATACTCAAACGTTGTGGCTTGGGGGAAGGGGTGTTGCTTGGTTTATTATTATAAGATAGACTGATCTCAAATCCATTGYAGTCAACAGAAGAGTTTGAGCGCTTTTTGATCAAACTCACATTGAGTTGTGAGTTAGCAGAAAAATAAAAAGCTCACCAAGTGGTGTTGGTTGAGACAAGGTTTGACGAATGGCCACTACATACAGGAGTATGGTGCAATTTCATTCATCAGATAGAATATTCTGCACCATAAACACCAAAACACCAAAATGCTGGGTCACCTCATTCTCTGCAATGACAGTACAAGCATGAACAAGAGTTTCTCACAACCTTGCAATAATCTGTTCCAAGTCTCTTAACTATCCTCACTGCTAGAAGGCTGTTCTTTAATAGCAAATCCGTTTTTTTGTTTGTTTGTTTGTTTGTTTGTTTTGTGATTCTGCTGCATTTTAAATCTGCTATCACCCACAGGTCAATAGCATAATGTGAGTCTGTGAACCTGTTGTTTTTTTTTTTTCCTTAAATTTTCTCCCCGGAAAAAGGTGTATCATCACGTTTATTTTTGTGAGAGGGTCGCCAGTTAGTCTTAAATTTGTTTGAATTAGCTTGCTGTGCACTTAATCTGTTATGTCATGGTGTTTTACACTGGAGGAGAGGTTGCATTTCACCAAAGAGCAAAGCAAATCCTTCTTTCCTTGGAGATGGGAGATGCTACTTCCTTATCCCTCCTATAGAATGCATTGAAGAGGATCTGTCTCAATACACTCAGTAGCCCCATCACTAAGATTTGAGGGAGTCCAACATTTGGAGATACCCATGGTCAAGATGTAAGCTGACTGCTCTTCATGCTTCATCAACATTGCGGGCCAAAAAAGCTCATGATGGACAAGAGGGACAACATCTGATGGCACTGAGCTATTGAACTGCATGACAAACTCTGGTCAGACAACATAATGTCTTGGGGAAGTAAGCTAATTTTCCAAAACTTCATGTTTTCAGGAGGAGAGAATGGAAATAGATGTTGATCTAGTTCTTTCTGATACCTGGCTTGGAGAAGTTTATGAGACAGCAGYGTTTGGATTAAGGAATCTCCAACTGGAGGCTTTTTGGGAGGATACCACCAGAGAGAACGAGAACACAGCATACGAGGCAAATAGGTGGCCAGATCAAAGATGATACAAGGACTATCTGGCTTTGTGCAAACTAGATCAAATTAAAGGAAAAATCAGAAGAACGGACAGTAAGAGTGGATCAGATCTGAGAGAAACCAGAGCACCAGTCAGTGACCAGGCCATGAATGAGGGGCAAATAGCTTCTTTTATAGCACAAAATCCCCCAGACCAGAAGAAGAAAAAATAACCACAAAGCAGCGCAGAGCAAGCTCTGCATCAGCCTTTTGCTTCCTGCCCTTCTGGCTGCAAAAGGCGGTCTCCTGAAACCCTGGCAGAAGTCGGCAGGAAATTATCCATTCTTGTGATCAAGGGGAAAAATCCTCATTTAACTGAGCTGTTGCCAGCTAGTGCAGCTTTCCTGAGGATCACTTTACAGCGTGAAGCTTAGAAGGCTTTGCAACGCAGAAATCCATTTGTTATTCCATGTGGTACTGCTCCTTGTACTAACCTGACAAAATATTGATCCAGGGAGTAATGCATCCGCTTCTGCTCTGTGCCCGCTCCAAGCACAATGGCTTTCCAGGCTGGGTTTGTGGTTTCTTGACATTGCCACCTGGCATTTCCCCAAAATGTTCTTTTTCTTTTTTTTCCTTAATCCTGGAGTTACAGAAAGACACCTCTTGAGGGCAGCATGTCCTCTTTTTATTTTTTTCCCCACCGCTTTTAATGACCCTGCTTTGCTTTCAGGCTGCATCAAATGGCTATGTGAAGCCACACTCCTAAGCATGACAGGTGACATTCTTCTCCTTCTACTGCTTGAGTCAATGCAGCTATCAAAGAAAGCTAGCAGGATCACAGCATTTATCCTCACGATGTAATACAGCACTAGAAAATATCATCACATTAGAGATAGGGAAAMTGTGGATCAGCAAGACCACGCTCAGGACAGTCAAGGCAGGACTCAGTGCAGGTCACCTGAATCCTTTTGCCCTATGTTTTTCTTTTTTTCTTCTCCCCCTATCATTTCTTGCTCCGGATCTACAGAGAGAACATTCTGAGTTGAGGCAAAGCGGGCAAAGTAGGGCAGAAACTCTGTAAACGCATGAAGAACAAGGGGTGACACAGAGGCAAGGGCGGTCTTAGAGGCCTGGAGAAACCCAGAGCACTTAAATATGAAATGAATTGCAACTCTTTAGTGCAAAAACAGAGGAAGAGAATATTGCTCTGGCAAGTATGCCTCAAAAAATGCCCATTTCTTATAAAAAACAAAACCAAAAACAAACAAACCTCTGAAAGCAGCTTTATAAGCGCTGGTCTATTATGGTCAGAAGCTCWCCTCTACTTATATTGTACTTCCTACCCGAGGAAGACATCTAGGCAACAAGAATGCAAGAACATAGTGATGCCATCTTGACGCAGAAGCTGTACCCCCCGTAGCAACCATGTCTTCTGCACAGGTGTTTCTGACATTGTTTCTGACATTCAATATGCAATGAAACACACAAGTTWAAAAAATAATTTAAAATAAATTTCTTATGCTCCTGAGACTGACAGAGAAGGGAAAGTCATTGCTGGAAAAAGAGCCCTGGGACAGGCTGCCCAGGGAGGCTATGGAGTCTGCTTCTCTGGAGGTCTTCCAAACCTGTCTGGATACCACTGGGTGCCCTGTGTGTCCTTGCTGGAGCAGGGGCTGGACTGGATGATCTCTAGGGGTCCCTTCCAACCTCAACTATTCCATGAKTCTGTGAAAACAGCTTGGAGGGAGCCCTTTATCTCACAACATCAGCTCAGGTTGGTTTTGGAATGAGTCTTTGCCCAGGGAGGTTGTGGAGTCTCCTTCTCTGGAGGTCTTCAAAACCCACCTGGATGCCACCCTGTGCCACATGCTGTAGGTGTGCCTGCTTGAGCGAGAAGGTTGGACTAGATGATGTCCCTTCCAACCTTAAATATTCTGTGATTCTGTGAACATACCAGATCAATGAAAGTAAGAGGGCCCTTTTCAAGCAGGCAGTAAGCCAGTCTGAGGGAAAGTCATTCAGGTCCAATCACACATTAGACCTTAAGAGGACTTAAGTCCCCTGTTCCAGCAAGGCCAAGAGATATGAGCAGCACTAACCTCCATCTTGCAGAAGGATTTATTTATAGGACTCTCTTCAGCAGATCCCTTTGGAGGAATGGTTCCTTATTCAGGAGGAATCCCCCCTTTGCTTCGGCGTGTGTGGTTTGATAATTAAACACACTGCTTGGAGAAAGCTCTGCTGAAGGCCTGACCTCCTCCAGCTTTGCACAGAGGGTTTAGAGCAGAGCACTTAAGGGCTCTGCTCCCAGCACCACAGCTTTCCTTGTGTACTTCCAGCCAAGACACTAGAAACTTGATAGTTGCTAGGAAAAAAAGGATATCTAGAAAAAGAAATTACAGATTATGTTAGAGCAGGAGGTTTTGAAATACCCTTTGCCATGAGCAGGTTTGGCTTTCACCTTGAAAAATGGATGTGTCAGCCTAGCAGGTTTAAGCCTATGAAAGTCAGCCAATGCTGCTGGACTACTTACATAACCTGCAGTCCCCCCACTCCAAATGACAGTGACAAGTGA
Organism: Nothoprocta perdicaria; assembly: GCF_003342845.1. Classification (NCBI taxonomy): domain Eukaryota; kingdom Metazoa; phylum Chordata; class Aves; order Tinamiformes; family Tinamidae; genus Nothoprocta; species Nothoprocta perdicaria. The sequence goes on from NW_020455501.1 coordinate 352,811, forward strand.
GTGTTGAACCCAAGAGCCTGCGTGAACTTTAGGGTGGCATGTGCTATTTCTRGAGTACTTTGCACCTCCAGCAAAGAGGAGGGTAGAGGCTCACGCAGGAGCTGGTCTCTGTCTCCTCAGCCCAGGGGTCAGGGATGCAATTCCAGCTCCTTATCTGCAAGGGAGTGACAAAAATAAAGTAGTTCGCCAAGAGGAGTAATAGGGCTTGAACTATGGAAGCCCAGGGATACAGGCTTCCTTAGCTCCTTACAGGCTCATAGGCAAAAAATAAAAGAGGAGAACAACGAAAAAAAAACATTAAACAGTACAGATTTAAGCCATCCAGGATGTCCTACATAAAACTGCAGAGCAGCTTCACCCCCTTGAAAGTCAGGGCACAGCTGCTATTACACAAACTACATGTCCCCCAGCTCACACACTACTGTAACACTGAAGACACCAAAGCAACACTCATTTTTTTGCTCCAGTTTATTTCTATAAATTTGTACAAAAAAGTAAATCTGTAATACAAGTCTATCAAATATGACAGATGAACATTTGTCATTAGAGGCAAGATTTCAGGAATGTGAAGGACCATCCTCTTGCATGGAACAAAGGCACATTTTAGAGCTTGAAACACTCAGCCAAACCGTTGAAAAGGCAGGTCAGACATGCAAGTAGTGCAGTGGTTCAGGTTTCTGCTAAAACACACTGTACTCTGAAGAAATCTCACTACAAGCAGTGTTCACAGCCACGTAAACATTTTATAAACCCTTTAAAAAACATTTTAGAACCTATGCATAAAAAAGGCTATCCCTTTGCATTCACACTGGGTGGAATAGTTATAAAAACCATCCTCAGGCAGGAATCAACTCCTAGCTTTCCCCAAATACTTTGGGATCCAGCAAGATTTTTCTCATGAACTGTCCCACTGCAGTTACTCCTACAGACTAGCCTAAGGGTCTGCACCATTGGGGCYACCTCATTGCACATGCCAGCACTCTTAGAGCTTTGGAGTGCTGCAGCTATCACCAAATCCAGTATCTCCTGCTACAYGCCCCCATGCAAGCAGCATCTAGGGACAGACCTGCTCATAAAGTGACATTAAACACAGAAGTGGAGCTACAGCCACCAAAATATCCAATACACTGACTCAAGGTCCATTGGATGCCCATGTCTGTTGGGTTTCTGCACTGGGCACAGTGGGTGCCTCACCTAGGGGCTCAGCAACTTGCTTGCATTGCCTGTGCTTTCAGGAGGGGCTTTTCCAAACCAGAAATGCCCTTGTGCTGTGCCAGCATTTATCAACATGGCTCTTGTGCAACGTGCCTGTAATACTGCTGTTCTGGTCAAATCAGCCAGCTGCTTTTTGATTAAATAAACCAAACGGATCCCACTTTCCCAGAATAGCTTATGCTGGTGGGTACAATCATAGGAATGCTTCTAATCCATCTCTGGCAATCCAAGAGCATTATAGACCAGATTAAAGGCAATCATTTCCCCCATCCAAATCCTCACAGCAATAGAGAGTTGTGCTCTTTTGGATAGAAAGAAGTTTGTAATGGGATTTATCCAAAGCAAAGCCTTTTTTATTATTTTTTTTTTCTCCAAGAGATGTAACAATGCTTTAACACTTCCTTTGAAAGACACACACACCCACACACACATTCAAATGTATGACGACAGCTTGGACTCCTGCAGAGGATGTGCTGATTCCAAGAGGAGATGCTGCTGAGCCAGTCCCTTCAGTTGACTTCCAAAACCTCAGTCTCTGGCAGACCAAATTTGCTCTTGTATTTATCAAAGAGTTTGATCAGGGAGTTCACATACATGCTGTGATAGAAGTCTATCTCCTTCTGAGATGGATTGTAGATCTTGGGGATGGTGATGGGCTCCCCAACTGAAAAGGCAAAGATCCACATGTTAGGCTGACCATTCCTGTGCATCCTGGAGAGCTSTTTGCTAAGGCCTTGGCTAAGCTAGTTCAGCACATCTACATTAGAAGCCARTTTCTGCAAGCTGTACTATGCTCCCCAGTTTTGCTAGGCTCCAATGAGGAACTACAACTRCCCCACCAACAACAGTGATTCCTAGAGCAAATGGGACTTTGCCTGTGCAAAGGACAGCAGGATTTCRCCAGTGAAAGTGCAGGTGCTCCCATTGTCCAGAAGGGTAGGGAAGTTTTGCTGCTGTTCATAGGCTAGCAATAAATCCCTGCTCAACAACAGCCAAGACAAAAATCGCTTTTCTTACACATTCTCCCATGCACACTGCAATAGCATGGTGAAGMAGCACCCTTCTTTCCTCCAAAGCCTTGCTGCTTGGGGATAGAAAGCTTGAAGGCCCATTTCAGGGTTGCCTCCAAGGCTCAAGTGTCAACTCAAGTGTCAAGCAGCACCACAGTCAGTCCTAGGAGCATCATGGGTCAGGCTGCTTCATATTTAAGCTTTTGTCCCAAAAGAGCTCACAGGTGTCCTACAGAAGCCTGAAGAGCAAGACTGGAGGCTTTCAGCCTCTAGAAGCTGTTCTAGTTCTTAGCTGTGCTTGAAGTTTAATATAGAAGGAAAAACATAAGTTCTAGTCAAGAGTCCAAGACCAAGCTAGAGATATGTATGGCCCGGACTCAGATATGCTTCTCTGGAAAAGCCTAAAGCAAAAAACATGTTTATATCAAGCACTTACCAACAGTGGTGATGGGCTTGGAGTAGGGTAACAATCCCCATGTGTTGGAGGAGAAGAGGCCACGGCCATGAAAGATGCACGGAGCAAAGCCAATGTGTTTCTGAAACTTCTTYTGCACCCATCTTCCCCAGGAGCCCTCCTCAAAGATCACCTGCTTGTACACTTCGTTCTCCCCAAATGAGTAGACAGGAACCAAATCTGCCCTAGAAAGACAGAAGGGTGTTAGGGCCCCATGCCAGTGAACTTGAATCAATACTGCAGCACCAAACTTGCTCCTGTTTGCTCTTTCAGGCTCTGCTTTTGCAGATTTTATTAGCTAGAGCTTTGTTTGCAGTATGAGATACTGACAACAAGTTAACTAGACTTGGCCTGATACATGATAGATGCRCTTTAAGGTATAAACAAAAATTCTCCTGACACAAAATGCATTTAAGTCTAGGATTTCAACATGTGTAAACCTTATCTTAACATATGCAATCATTTGAAGCAARTACTATCTTATGTACATGCAATCATAGATGCTACACCGTGGTATCACTGAAGATATTTATCACATCCGATTTTCACTAAAAGATCCTTGCTGTCCTCAGCAGCTTCCTGTCTCTCTGCTGTCCATAAACAGAACAGAGACAAGGCTTTGGGCACAAACCCCTACAACACAGCAAAAGCACAGAGAGGAGAAACCATGCAAACAATTAGACACTTTGGAGACAAGAGCACCTCTCGTAGGCTAGAAGTGCTTAAACTAGTTTAGAGACAGCCTCTTACCCATGCTGTAGAGCCAATTTCACAAATCCTTTCCGGTTTTTCAGTGTCACAGAGTTCTTCCCTGGGGTGCAATTAAGAGACTCTGCTGCACCTCCCACCACAATGATGATGGCATTGCCACTACCATTCTTGGACAAGATGTAGTCTATGCTGTCACGGTTCACAGGACATATACCTATATTTAAGGAGAGAGGCATAAGGGTCAAGCTACAAGATTTAGAACAGCCTGGATAATCCTGAGGACACTAGCCAGCCTTGGAGCAGAAAGCTCATGCCTTGATTGAGTAGAGCTGCCAAGATATCTTGTGATTGGAGGATGGAGGGATGTTGTCAGGTAATCTGTTCTCCAAGCAGGTACTTAGAGCTGGACAACACTCAGCTAAGCCATAAACTCTGCCAGCTCTTAAATAATTTCCTTAATACAAAAGGACTTCAACTGTCTCTTCTGAAGCTGGTAACTTAGTGCTGGCAAAGTAATTGCATTTCAAGCAAAATTTTTCTTCCACATTTCATAATGTCACAGGCAATTGAGATCTTCCCTCAAAATAAATTTTGCACTAGGTGCTGGATTAGCTTTAGGGTAGAAGCACAGCACACACTGCTGGCTATGAAAGCCAGATCAAACTGCTACCCAGCAAAAGCAAGTGGTGGAATAGGCCTTCTGTTCTCATAAGAAGGCATTAGTGATACAAGCAGCGTAAGTGGACAAACTTTCCCCATAAACCTCTTACGGTCAGCTTCAAAACCAACTTTTTCCTGAGATAGCTCAAGCTCTGGCATTATTAGAGCATCACCATCTGGTTTTGCTCTCAGAAGGACAGATCTGTAGGACAGTACACCCTGCTAAATCCCTACCTGGGTCAAATTGCTTGGAAATTCTTTAGCCATCTACCTCATACTGAGGGAGCTGTACCCCTCTATCACAGTACTTAATTTCATCTCCTGCTCTAAAAATAGAGCACAATTCTCTACTTCTGAAACTCAACTCATTCTCTTATACTACATTTAGTCAGAGACTGTTTAATTATTATCCAGGATAAGCCTGTCAGCAGATCAGATGCCACCATTTACATTCCCATCCACATAACACATCAGAGCCATGCTGAATATTTGAAAAACAATGGGAGGGGCAACACTACCCAAATTAATTTTAGAAGCTGATTCTGCGGGTCTCAGGGTAGTCATCACTTGAGCCAAGAAGTGAATGATCAATTGGCCCCATGGAACTGCATGATGCAAGTCTGCAAGCCCTTTACACATACCCTGGAAAAATGTGCACTGAAGTCACATGAAGTCCCAGCTCCAAACCACAAGGGAGCAGACTTAATTCTATATAGATTTAAGTATTTTGAAGAGAAAAACCTCCAAGAAAAATAACTAAAACACAACTACAATTCTCCCTTATCACACTCCCTCCAAAAGGCTCACAAGCCAAGCTTGCTGCTCAGTAGCTCAAATTCTTCACACTAAGGCTTATTTTGACCATGCAGCCCTTACTAACAGGCCCACAGATTTGTTCCCAGCCATTTCATGCTTGTGAAACAAGCGCCGCTCACAGCCCTAAGCCTCAAAATCCTTCCCCCAGAGAAGGCAGACAAGTTTATCCAGAGGCTCCTGAGCACATATGCATAGTATATAGGATTCTCCTRGCCATTTCCCTGAACCTTAGGGGATTCCAGCTCCAGCTAAGATCTCTAGTAGGCAATAAGAAATGTGACAAAACAGGTCTGCCACAATTTACAGACTCAGTACATGCATCAGATTAGTATTTACCAGGGTTTCACTTGAAACGATTCATCCACACAACTCAAGGACTGAAGGATGCATTAGCACTTCCAAAGTGACATTAAAGCCATCACACTGCCACCCTTAAATATCAATATAATCAGAGAAGAATGATCCTTCCATAAAGTTAACCTTGTTTGAGAGATCAGTCTTGCTTGCTTACAAACCCAGAGCAAGCAGAATTTCCCTCTTTAATTGCAGATATCTGGCATAGCCAGACAGGTCTGTCAGTGATAAATGTCTTTTTTCCACTTTCCTTCCAAAAAAAAAGGAACATGACTTCATGCACTGCAAGATCCCCAGGAAACCACAGTTTTATTTAGTTGTTTTTATCTGATGCAGAAAGATAACACCAGCTTGTTTCAGACACCAACATCACTCTTGTGAGATTCTTGGGTAGGACAGAGCTTTCCTCCACGAGATCCAGGAGCATTCCCTTCCAACTCCCACAAAATTTCAGTAGTCTGGACTTCATTTCCCAGGTAATTAAGAGCCAAGTACAGATACTCCTATTCTCTCTGCCAGCCATACATTAAGATTCAGCTAAAAGGCTGCATCAAAATGTCTGGTTTAGTCTTTGGTTGCAGGTCAGCTCTGAGAGCAGCAAGCACAATGGCACAGCTGAAATGCTGCAATATCCCAAGCTCTTTGCTCCAGAAGGGCAAGCACAAGCAGCCAAACCAAAGTCACCATCGTCCCTGTGATGATGCAGCTGCCCAAGTTGTCCCAAAGATGGGAAATTCCTCAGACACATGCTAGGTCAGGGAATGCTTCTGCAGGAAGGGACAGACTAATTCCATCTTCTGACACCAGGATAAAGCCTAGCTGCACTGCAATTCACATAATAAGAGGAGCATTTCTACCCATGCTATTAGTTTCAGACCCTAAGAACAGTTTGCCCTTTCGGCTAGGGTGACTTCTTTGCCTATTAGCACCTCCAGGTGTGAATTAAGGCTTGCTTTGCATCTCCATCTTCTGTATCTGCCGCTACAGATGGATACCCTTAATACATCTTTAGAGAAGAGAGTCCTTAAGTAAGGGACTGCAGCTGAAGCAGGACAACCTTTATTCACCTCCTGTGACAACCAAGAGCAATATTTGCCAGATGCTGCCAGAGAGAAGTGTTTTTGAGGACTTTGCTGCAACTTTTGACTTCAAAGGACAGAAAAAACTTGGAAGCAAGGGCACAGAAAGGAGAAGCAAAATGCATTTGCTCTTACCACCGGACATTAAGTAGTCCCTCAAAATGGGCATCCTGAAGTTCCCAGCCAGTGTTGCAAGGTATGGTCGGATCCCGGGGAATTTCTGGCTGACTCCTGTGGCCTCTGTGCTGAAGTTGCAAAAGGCACCCAGGCCCATGATGCCATGCGGATGGTACCCAAAAATGTAATTCCTGGTGGTCAACAGGTTGTGGGTTTTAACCAGCTGGAAAAGAAAAATGGAATGAACACGTATGTTTTCAGGTAATGACTAGAACCACAGGGCGAAGRAAAAAAATAAACAAAAAACCCACAAACTCTGAAGTCCCCAGGGTAACTCTACTGCTTTTGCAGCCTTTCCTACCAGGGAAAAAAAGGAACTAGTGTTATGGGTTTTCTTGGAGAGCAGAAGTTGCAGTAAAATTAACTCCTAAAAAAATCAAGGGGAAGAAAATATACAAACTGATCTTAGATGTCAAGATGACCATGACAGCCAACAGGAACAAGTTTTGGGTTTCAGCAGCCTGTCTTTTGTTTCCCCACACCGCTTTCAAAAGTTTTTTTGCAAACCTTTTGCCCAAACCAAGTTCTTCCTGGTCCTCTAACCACAGCAGGGACTGCTTCCAGACCCCGTCTCAGTACATTAGCAGCTCACACTCTAGCTGAGAAGAGCTTCAGTGTCCTCTTACTGAGCCAGGTTTACTTAATACCTGAAAACAGACCAATTGCTCACTTACCTGCAGGCCATCTTCCAAGACAGAAGCTGATRGCCTTGGCATCTTACTTGCCAGGTACAACCAAAATATCTGGCCTGTTTTCCAAGAAATTTTGCTCTGCCTAGTTCCTCTCAAAGTGCCAGCAAAAGCCTCAAGCCACCTAGAGCAGTGCTTGGATTTCTACAGGCTGTGCTCCAGCACAGACCATAGCAATGGGAGGCTGCACAACCATCCTAGCCTTTTACTCATCCATTTTCATATCTTTGCCACACTGAGGTGTTCTCAGCTGTGCACAACATGCTTTCATCAGGTCCATTTTTTTTTTATTTTAAATAGTGCTGTAGCAGTAGTATCCCAAGCATCAGGCAATTCCAGACTCCCAATAAATGTACAACAGGACTGATGCCTCATGCTGCACTTAAGACCAGCAGAGAAACAAACCACCTACTAGCTTCACAGCTCCTTTTCTTCAGCTAATACAGGAACAGGAATCAGATAAAATTAAATAACAACAACACACATAAAGCATTGATATGAATTTTGACAAATAGATGCAATACTCCAGCTGCCATCAACGGCTTCATTAGATGCAGAACTGCACCCCAGCCTCCAAATTGCTTATAAWCTGTGGTCACAATCTGTGGCCTACAGCTCACGTAGGAAAAAGTGCAGCTTTCCAARGCATCACACCAGCATTACATCCCCCACCACCTTGGCCCAGGAGGCCTCTGGCAATAACAAGCAACTTGGGTTTCAGCTACTTGCAGCATGATTCAACACAACCCATTGCACCACACTGAAGCAGGGTGCCCAGGAATTTGCTCCTCTCCTCCCATCACCTCCCAGGTGGCAGCAGTTGCATTTATTTCAGAGGCCAGCAACGGCACAGGCATGACACGACCAGGAGCACATTCAGCACGTTGACTGCTCCTCTGTTTTCTTCCAGTTTTGAAGTCACATGGGGCTGCAAAAAGCATGCAAAGATGCTCATGATCACCCCTACTGCAGCAGCTCTGCTGAGCCACATGGCCCATACCACAGCACTGAGACATCCTTTCCATTTGCCCCTCACCAGTTCACAGCTGATGACTCGGCCTTCCAGCCCCAGGGTGGAGAAAGCTCTTGCTCTGATTTGACCAATTAAGAAACAGCTCTCAGATGAGAGCTGGAATCYACTCTCCAGGGCAGACCAAATGGAAAAAAAGCAATGCTACAATAAGCAATTGTCCCCTTAGCCTGTTAGCTCTTGCTCAGCAGTAGGAGAAACTCAAGTCCCAGTAGCTACAGACACRTGGCTCAGCTGGACCAGCGTTGTGCCTGGCAGAGATTTTTCTTGAGAGCAGTTCTCAGAGCAGGGTGGAAGCTTATGGGCTTTGAGCCTGATCCTTCACCTACAACAAGCTCAGTCCCTTTAAAAAGAAGCTGGCTGAAAATAAGGTGTTTGTCCTTGCTGCCCCGGAGCTCAAAGCCACAGTCTGTGCTGCAAGAGGCACTRTAGAAGACATGCTGTTCTGCTGCCAGCCATGGCGAGCATCCAGCTCTCACCCCTCGGCCACGTGCAAGGTCACCCACTTCCCATGCAGAGTCCATCACTTGGGCAAATGAATCTTCATATGAGCCCTGGCCAAGCTCCAGGCTTATTTTCCATGGTCACTATCCAAGACCTCCTGTTGCAGAGGTGTAAGGTGACACTTCCCCTTCATGTTGATACCCAGCCCAGCCGCCCAAGTAGTGCAAGGGGTACGGAGGGAACCAGGACAGGGAACCAAGGGCCCACYCAGCATTTAGACAGGTGCTTTCTCCCCCCAGATTCCCTGCAAGTTGTTTGCCCCATGTCACTACTCATAGCAAATTATCCCATGACAGGTGATGGGTTCAGAGAAGGTGACTACACCATGGTCAATCTGGGGGACAAGTCTTCCCTTCAGTTCAATCCAGGGCAACCAAGGATTGCCAGAAACCCAGACAAGTTGCAGTAGCTGCTAGTGCAGATATTAGTGCAGGTCCATGAATGCATGGACCCAGCCTAGAGGCTGAGCTGTCACCACTGAAGGCAAAGACAGCCTTAATTCCCTGCATTTTATCCTAGCAGACCTAGAATTAAGGGCCTTAAGTACCTACCCCTAGGCTCAAGCCAACACATAAAAGTAAAGCTTTCCTTAGGAGGCTGATAACCCATACTAGTCTTGCACTTCTTCAGGTAGAATTTGCTATCTGTCAAGCAAATATTGAGCTGCTGTGTCTCCAAGAGCAGAAGAGGCTGATTTATTGGGCTTAGGAGCTGCTGAAGCCATCATTTGATGACTTTTGTAACTGTCCTGAGTCTTCAATGGGTTTTCCGTTCTAGCAAATCCTTCTCCAGACCAATACAGGCATGAACTCGCTGAAACCTTAATGCTCCATTACAGGATACAGCAGCAGATCCTTGCTGCATCCCAGACAACAATAACTGGGAATAAAGCTGGATTCTGCTGCAGTAACACCTTTTCCCAGCTGCTGTAAACTCCTGTTCAAGACAGATCCCATTTCAGTAGCAAAGATTCAACCACTTGTTCCTGTATAAACAGATTTCTTTAAACAGATGCAAACTGGCTACAGAAGCAATAAAACAATTCAAATACTGTAAGAGAGACAGAATTAAAATATTGACATGCCAAGTTCACCCAGGGAACAGAACTGCCAGCTTTACTTGTAGATACAGGATGAATAATCAGCACATTCAAGTGTGCAGAGAGACTGCTGCTCAGCACCAGGTACCAGCAAAGAAYATGGTCAAAATAAGGAGTGTAGGTAGGTGTTCATCTTTTCAACCTGTGTACAAGGGGAACACAGCAGTGACTGCAGAAACATGCAGAAATGAAGCAGCAGAAACCTGCATTGAAGCTTGCACCTTCCTTCCTCTCCTTCCTACTCTCACCTTCCTTCCAGCAATGTATTCCAGCTCCAGGAAAATCCTTCAGGCTCTATTACCAGTCCCCTACATTACACACGGGAAGCAGAAGCCTCCCTTTCTATTCTGCAAGTCATCTGTAACAACAGCCTAAGGAAAAGGCTTTGCCAGGAAGGCAGCAAGCCAGAGTGCAAGATAAATACTGTCTTGCAGAAGTCCCTACTCTGGACACAGACTCTCCAGTAGCAGGAGAAAAAAATATATATATAAAACCTTCACTGCACACATCAGGCATATGCTCAGTGCTTTACATCCCCATTTRGCCAAAGGTCTGCAGCCATTGCTACCTGAAATGCTGTTGAGAATGTGAACACTRCTACTGCTTATCAAGTGCTGGCTTCTTTGCCTCAAGACCTTTAGATCAAGGCATGCCCCACATTTTGTCCTCACCTTGGGAGGCTGGCTGAGACCTGCCCTGCATCCACAGCACTGCAGTATAGCCCAGTCAAAGCACAGCACCATGCTCACCAGTGAGAGGCTAGGCCAGTTGGGCACCAGCAAACATGGGCTACTGCTGCTCTTGAGTGGAAATTCCGCCAAATTCAGGCTAGTTCCCAGCCTCATATAGGTCTGGATATCTCCAGATAGTTACAGGATGAATCAGGATGGGAGACTGCACCCTTGGGTACAAGTTAAGCCTTATTTGAAAAGATAATCAGAGCAAACCCTGTTGCTTGTCATGCAGGAATGTTGTCAAAGCAAGCTGGATGCCAGCAGGTACAGGTATAGAGTGATGCAGCAGAACTAGCTAGAAAATATAAACAGCTATCAGAGGTTCAAGCTGGTGTCGTTTCAGTCCTGCTAGATCCTGCCCCTGCCCAAGATCAGAGCTCAAAGCTCAGAACTCACCCAGAGTTGCCAGGAGGAAACCTCAGCCTTCAGAGTATAAACCAGTGACTAAAGAGCATATTAAGAAATCTCTGCTTTCAAGTACATCTAGSATTAAGGCTTCTGCCACCCCCTGGACATGGTCTCCCTATTCCTGAAGGGATTTGCTTAAGGGTTTTGGAAACATTCTTCAAAACTACTTCCCATTTCTTTTCTGGAACAGGAGTGAAATCTGGGCCAATAGCCCCAATGCAAACAGTACYTCCAGCATACATGCAACCAGTCCAGCTGTACATGCAGAGTCTGCAAAACCCAAGCAGAGCATTACTCTGAAGTTTAGCATCACAAATGGTGCAGGACAAGGTGACAACTCTCCTAGCAAACCATTAGCCAGGGTGAGGAACCAAACCCTTGTGAACTCTTACCCAAGACTGTTCAGAATGCAGCCAAGGTGAATTTTGCAGACAGAAGATTTAACAGGTGACCAGATCAGTGTCCTTCTAGCCCAATCACCTCAGTCTCTTATCTAAGGAATTCCCCAGCCCTTAGCAAGCTCATGCAGTTCTGGTTGTYGGTACCACTCCCTGCATCACATTGCGTTTGTGCTTTATTCAGGAAGAGCTCCATGATTGCAGAGGGTTTCCCACACCTCCCTGGAGAAGGTTTTATCAAACATGCAACCAGCTGGTTATKTTTCTAGATACAGAAGCTACCACAGCAGTTATCCCTCTTGCTCTGCCCTTTGCATCCCATTTATCAGTGGGCTCTGAACTTCAAGCAATTCTATCCCTTAGCGACAAAATAATTGCAATTGTAAGCAGCATTTGCAAATGCACTACACATACTAGCAAGTATTTTAAAATAACAGAAGGTCAATTTATCTACCCAGCTTCGTTTCTAATCTGACTTTAACTCTATTGTTTGACAAACTTCTATAACACCTGGAATGGATCTGATCTGCATGGCCTGTGAAAAGCATGTTTCCATAGATGTGTTAAATATGCCATAAGAGGAGTACTGGAACAAGGACACCAGCTGTTACAGGTCACCCTGTCGTATCAAGTCCCTACATTAAACTGTTCCATTTTAGCCTTCAGCAATACCAGGAAGGCAGGATTTGTTCCAGTACCAAGGACTTGATGCTCAGTACTTGAGCAAACAACTCACATGAGACCCATGTTCAACACCAAGGCGTGCACTTTTTCCATTAGCTCCAAGGCTGGGGTGACCAGCCTTTAGTAGCCTCTGTAGCTCTAATACTTTCCATGTATGCCTCTGCTTGCCAAGAGCTGCCAGCATCATTAACAGYACAACAAGCATGTGACAACATTTGTTCACTAGCCTCACTCAGAGGACGAACAACCTTGAAAAGGAGTCCAGCTTATACTGAAACTGGATTCTCTGCTCCCTTCTGAAGTCTGGCTGCATTAGGGCAGGCTGGTTTTATTAAAAGCCACTCCAAGGTCCCACTCTCCCCTTGCTCAGGGAAGAAAATGCCATAACCTCTCATATCTTACATAATGCTCCCTTCACCTGTGTCCTTCCAAAGAAGATTTGAGCTTCATCCCAGCCAAATTTGCCCTCTGCTCCCTTCCAAGTCCTTCAGCCAACTGTGTTTTAGGCCAAAGCTAAGATACATTTGCAATAGAAGCAGAGACAGGGCAAGACTGCTTCAGCATATTCTATCTGGAGATTCCAGCAGGGAAGCTTAGTGACAAGGCTAAAAAGCAGAGTTTTTGCAAGTGACAATACTGCCATCACCAATGACGCATTTCAGATTTCACAACTGCAGTGACTCCACACAGTGATATGGCAATGCTAAATAATCATGTCCTGCTTACACTTCACTGTTGTGGGCTGACTAGCACATGTCCAAAGTCATGTCCACAGGAGTTATTACAGATCTGTTTCCAAAATGGTTAGTCCTATTATTGCATAAAACCATTACTTACCCTTATTGGAAAGTAGTCTCTGAAATATCTCCATATAGCCCAGTTTCTGACCCACTGGGATCTTCTACCTCCTGGAGAGAAAGCAAGTCACATTTTAAAAGCTATTCCACATGGGTTCCCACCAAGCATCCTAGAAGCATATCTGATCTGAAGTCCTCTATCTTACTACTGGAGAGAAATGAACAGTTTCACTTCAAGGGAGAGGAAAATGGGGTAACTTCTGCAGAGATCASGTTAAGCAATCAGTGTTGAGCACTTCAGACCATTTTGGCAAATTACACAAGGTCCGACTCAAATTCAGGCCGGGGTCAAACTTAATGCTCTATTGTGGTAGGGAACTGGCTAATTCAAGCTAGCAACAGTTCCATGTTACCACATTTGTCCTTAGGGGAAGGAAGGTCAAGTTACACAGAAAAATCCCCAAGCTCTACACGTCCATTGCCACCAATTGGCAATGACAAGACATCAATGAATGTTATCTTGCCTTGCCCTAAATATCAAAAGAGCTTGCAGACACTCCCTGTGCCTAGCATACACTTGCACGCTTCAGTGGGGAAAAAAAATGCTCTCAAATTCAGCCAAAAAGCCCCACCAAGATGGGAAACTCTTTATCTAAAGATAGGGACACTTGAACAGCAGTGATCTGGTCTGGAATATTTACCTTTCTTTGGTGTATTCCAGTCAAATACCAGCCAGGCTAAATACAGAGCAGCAATGGCCCAGCAGTCTGTGCATAGTATGTACATGAGGATTAAAGTGCAAGCAATACCTGGGTAAGTCCAAGAAAGAGAGACAAACACAGTAGTGTCAGATTTTGGTCTGCAGAGGACATTACCATTGGCATTAAGAACCCCTTGCCTTTTGACCCTTCTGTACTTAAGCCGTCATGTGAGGTCATTAATCCTCAGATTGGATTTAACTAAGAGTCCTTATATAGGACTGAAACTGCTTCCTACAAAGCTACCTGCCACCCAGTTCCTCTACCCGCTTTCCATAGTTTTTCCAGCTGAAACTCTTCCAGTCTCACCAGGCAAGGGACACTTCTTCAGCACCAAGATTTGCTGTGACCAGCCACGGGGCTTTCTTCCTCAGCAGTATGTATGACTCTAYACCACCTCTACAACAACAGTCCTACCAGCTTGCCAGACATCCTATCCACAAGTGATTCTGTTTTAGCTAATTTAGAAGCTAAATTGTAATGGAAGAGACTTGCTCAACTTTGACTGCAGTCCACATGCTTCTTCTGTAGAATTACGATTAAGAACACCACTAGGAAAACAGTCTGAAGCTTCTTATGAAAGCAGTATGTCAGACTAACAATCCTCACTGCTTTAGTAGACTAATACCAGAATACTTTGTGCCCATCTCTGGGGCCACCAAGCCAAGAGAAGGACGTGTGGGAGAGCACAACATAGCCATGAAGTGACCATCAGTAGATCTTCCCATAACTTCTATGACTGTCTACATCTGGACAAAGTTTCTTGCCAAAGTATCAAGTCACATAAGCGTCCTCTGCAATACCCACCCCTCAGATGCCCCGTTGCTGTTTATATACAATAAATAAGCTTTTACATGACTACTGTTTTCCAAAGCTAACATATTTGCATGGAAATTCTAGAAGAATTTTAAAGCAGGAAAGCTTTCGAGCCAAAAGGCTTTACTTACCCATGACAAGGAAAGTGAGAACCCATTGCAGCACAGAGATGATCTGGAGTTGTTTCTCTACTTTGGATTTTGATAGCCAGAACAAATCTTGCAGAGCAGAGAGAATGCTCGAACCTGTACCTAATGACAAAATAATCAGGTTACATTTTTACATTGTGTGCAGATGCTCCCTTTAAAGGTGAGTTAAGCTTACACAATACTTTGAGATGATTTTCATAGATGATTTTCAAATCAATGTGCATGAATCATGCTTTTAGAGCAAGATTTGTCCAAAGCTACTCATGGAGCTTAAATATCCGGAAGAAGCACTCCAGCCCACAAACATCCAGTTGTGAGGGGGCACTGGAACAGTAAAATGAGTTAGCACCTGAGCACATCTCTGATTAACTTGCCTGTAAAGGTGCAAGGGACATTACTCAGGTCACACAYCAAGGCTTCTTCTAACCCAGTGCTGGGGACATCTTGTAGTTCCAGTACAAGCCAGTGACTCTTGCAGAGTAGAACCAGTCCTAACACTGTTGAACCCTGTATCCCTGTTTCAAATTGCTGCTTCCTGGAAGTAGCCTTTGCTAACAAGGAAACCCTCAGGTTCACCATGATAGACAAGATCAGCTGTCCCAAGTCAGCAGTCAACATGCACCAGACTGGTCTAAGTTATTGCTCATCTGTTCTTCCCAGCCTGTTGCACAACTCCCATGTACGTGCTCAAGGAAAGTGTTGTACTCCGGACTTGCACAAAACAGCTCAAGGGTGGATTGAACAAGGTCCAAGACCCCTGGGATCCACAGCTCAAAGGGTAAGGAAAGCACAGTATTTCTAAAGGAGTACAAAGGGGAAGTAGTAGTTGAAAGCCACTGCTTTAGAGGGCTGAAGTTATTCAGTTGGAAAAAAATATATATACACACACACAAAACTGAACTGAAAGACTAGATTCCTATGAGTAACCACCAYGCACTGCAGCATCTGCAGATATGCTAGAAAACTTACAGTAGAAAGCACTTGCAAGTGGTTTTGATTTCACTTTTAATTTCATTACTTCGTTTCACAAGTACTAAAATGCAAATCAAGCTGCTGACCAATTAAAAGCCAGCAGGTGAAGTTTACATATTTGTCTTTCTATTTAATAGTTAGCTTCTTCCCCTCCAGGAACAGGGGAGCTGCAGCACCTCTTGTTAAAGAGAAAATTGAAGTCAGGAGTCACTTTTCCAGATGGGTCAAGGAGGACTATTAGAGCTGCATTGGTGAAGTCCAGGTCCCCTTCCTGGCTCACAAAGCTGCCCAGCTCTCTCCAGATCAGAGCTGYGGGTAACTTAGTCCTGCAGCTGCAATGCACAGCCCTGATCCAGCAAAAGAGCAGAAAAGCCATCCTGCTTCCTCCCACATCACATATACAATTAAGGCAAGAACTGCATTAGCACAGGACAGCCCTCCTTCTGGATCCAGTCACACAGCTCTGCTATGGACAGGTTTGAAGCTGCACTTCCTACTCAAAGACTTCCTTTTGCCTCTTGAAGCAGCACACTGGAGCATCAAGCCTTTATGAAAGCAACCTTGAGAGCTTCATAACCAGTACACCAATCTCACATTTGAAGGAGCCAGCTTCCGCCTGAAATGACTTTTCTATCTTGCTTGTGTGTGTTCAGCCCAAGTGATGACAGCCTATCCAGCCCTTCCTTGTTGCTCTGCATAAAGATCCCTCAGTTAGTCTAGATTTCTAGCAAAATGAAGTGTTTCCTCTAGTAGAGCCARCCAGCTACAGTAACAACCTGAAAGTCAGAAGAAGTACAGGGGCTTTTGAGAACTACAAGTTATGTATTTCCAAACTACATGCCTTTCTGACCATTTCTGATAGAAAAGGAAATCAGAAGTGAGCTACACAGTAAGCATCAGCCCAGTTTTAGAGCCAGACCACCAGGTCAGGTCCCTGGCTGCAGTTGCCCTATGTTAATTTATGCTTCCCCTGATCCTAAATGCCAAACAAGCTTCACTGCCGCTTCTTCTGCAAAGTTCAAAATTCCYATCTCGGGGATTTTGAAAGCCATTTTCCTCTCCATGTCATGACAGACACCACCACCACCTTCCCCATCAAAGTACAGTTTCATAGCTTTGTAAGTCTGATGAGATTTGACCGGTTTGCTTCCAAGACAACAAAATGAATATTTCCAGCAGGGAGCTGAGTAGACAGAAGTTCAATAGCTACCCCAGACAGACTAGGTTTTGGTGAAGAATATAAGACTGGTCACTATAATGAAGTGTTAACTGATAAGCTGAAATCTACATCTCTAATACACAGTTTAGAGAGGCAGTCTGGACAGGCTGTGAGCATTTGGCCTTAGATRATAGCACCAGTAAATATCACGGGTTAAGTGACATTGGTATTAACTCCTAGTTAAGACATAAGAAGTTCCCAGCCTGTCCTTGGATTGCTTTTCACTATGTCAAGAAACATTACTCACATATTAAAAACCCAGTGCTAAGCATAGGAGAGTCAACATCTAGTTCTGGGGGAAAGCCTAAGAACTATGTTTAAATATGGCCCA
The DNA here is from genome assembly GCF_003342845.1 of Nothoprocta perdicaria. NCBI lineage: Eukaryota > Metazoa > Chordata > Aves > Tinamiformes > Tinamidae > Nothoprocta > Nothoprocta perdicaria. The sequence continues at coordinate 369,875 of NW_020455501.1, forward strand.
TCAGACATACCCATGATTAACCACGTCAAGGCAGAAGGACACTGACTACCGAGGCCTTGCACATCCATTTCTATCCATCTCTTCCCATTGGCTGATGTTTAATCCTGGAGGAACACAACCACCCATCTCCTAACYGATGAAGAAGACAGTTGCTTGTGTCCTGGCCTCCTTGCCCAAGCCCTGGAGTGTTTGCAAGCTGCTGTTATGGTCACCAATTCCAGAATGGAGCAATCTACTCCTCTAGGGTCACATTCTTAACAACACACATCTATGCAGAAGAGATCCTAGCAACAGCTTTTTAAAAGGAGATACTGAACCCTTCAACTCACATCACAGTCTATGTCCTTGAGTGCTGGGCTAGACCTGACCAAACTGGGAGAACCATTCTTCATCCAGCACTCAAATACACCACAGAAAGACTAGTTTCACACCAGTACTCCTTCCTCTCTACCTTAAGAGAAGSTCTCATACAAAGGTTGTAGAACCAGGTGCTTCCTAAAGGCTTCCTCAGGCCAGCTGTGAAGCAGCAGGCTCTGCTGCAGGTCCAAACACAGACAAGAAGCTCTCTGCAGTACACCATGGACATCTCCAGTGAGGCTACTTGGCAAGGTGGCCAAGAAATGCCTCCTCCAGAGGAGGCCTCACTGCTGCCCACAAGAATCAGGTGCAGGAGATTACTAGGGAGATCTTGAGCCAATGAGAGATTGAATCAAGCTAACTGACTTGCACATGTAATGCAGACACAGCTAAGAAATGCACATGGAGCACTTCCATGAAGATTTATTTTTGACCAAGTACATTACACATCACAACTTATCTAGGCAAGGAGGCAGACACAAAGGTCTTTGGAGAGGAAATGAACAGGATTTCACACTCAGGCAACAGAAGGCTCTGTTCATAGCTCCTAATTAAGCATCAGCCAAAAAGAAATGCTGTGAGAAAATATAAGTGCTAAAGGTAATTACACTGAAAGCTTGCTAAAGCCAGACTTCATCTGCTGCCTTTCCAAAGCAATTAGCACGTTAACTCTTGGCCAAGAGTTATAAGGCTTATTTTAATGAAAAATAAATTTGCTTCTTTAATGAGTTGAGTGCCTGCAGAGCACAAAGTGCAAATGGAAGTGCCAAGCCAGGTCTTAGGAAGTAAAGCTGATTTGGGAGGTGGGACAGCAAAGCTGCATTAGATAAGCAGACCAATACTAGGATACTTGTGAGGACTTAGCTTCCCATTCAAGAGCTGGAGATTGCAGAACAAGTTATTACAGATGTCACACATTTAATATAGGACAACTTGATCAATGCAAGTTATTTATGTTTAGGCTTAGATTTGCCGACTCCACTACACAAGCTCACTCTACTTCCAGCTTTGAGGTATTAAATGGCAAGTCATTCGCTACAGAAGAGCAAATTAGCAGTGGGGTTATCATTACACTGCCCTGTACACAGCAATGCAGCATTTTGCTTATTCCCTAGAAGGCTACAAAATAATCCTGCATTATCTGCAGCAAATAATGTCTCAGACTGGAGGCTAAGAGCATAGCTAGCAGCAAAGGGCAATAGCAGCATCATTAGAGAGAAGGAGTATTTTTCACAAATGTCCTAAGCAGTTTTGCCAAGGGGGGAGGAACCCTAAAACAGAGGTGGCAGTGATGCTACTCAGGAGAGCAACAGGTTCSCCCCTTCCAAAGCAGGAGGCCAAATCCCCATACAACACAAGGCCACCTCCAAGGCAGAGCCAAATGAAGCTGTCTAGTTTGCTCCTCCACTTCCTTCCTCACCCTGAAGTTTTGTTCCATGTTCCTGAAGTTCAGAATGGCTCTAGAGCTTGTAGCTGTAGTCCAGCCACAGCAGAGGGGTAAAGAGTTCCCCAGCACACACAGAGATGGATGGAGAAGCAGACAGAGACCAGGTTTTTGGAAGAATCATCTGCACTTTGCCATATTCAGCAGGGTGGTGACAGGTTTGTCCTGTGCCCAAACTCCACAACAAAGCCACAGGGCAGAAAAGATTTGAGACTGAAGGATAATATGGACTATACAGCCTTCCCCCTCAAAGATCAGGCTTTTGCATAGGCATAAAAAACTACCACAAAGACAGAATAAGACCACTAGACTATTATAACCCTAAACACTGATGGAAGTCAGAGATCCACCCTGTAGTCCTGATACTTTCACCACTCCTACATTACATTAAAGCATTTCACCAACCTGGTAGTTCTACCCCCAAAAGCTCTAGCAACAGAGTAGATAACTCAGGTGAGAAAGAGCTGCTTGGCTCAGGTGCATCAGGTCTGCAACCCAACTGGGACGCAATCAAGCAGAACCCAAGATCCTGGGTGCTAACCACTATGCCCATCACCTCCACCTTCCCTTGAACCACAAGTCCCCCTTAGCCATCCCCAAAGGGGGTTTTTGATAGGCTCTGAAGGTCCTCCTGCGTTTTGTTACTCATGACAGGCCCTGCAGAGCTGCAAGCAATTTGCCAGCCTGAAGAGGGGCCATGCTGCTCAGCTGTGCTCTTGGTAGGTGCTGCAGTTACCAAGGCAATGGCTCCTGCTTCTCCAGGATGRTTCTCCAGACAGACAGCACTGGCAAAAATGGGTAAGGAAACACAAATTATCACAGGAGGAGCCCTGCAAGGTGCCTCAAAGAAAAACTGACCTGAAGGGAATTAAGACAGCTTTCCATCTCTAAGCAGGATTAACTAGAGATGAGGCCAATCACTGTCCCTAAACCACAGTTTTGAATTATGCATGCGTCCTAGATCCATCATTAACATGCTAGCTCAGGCTGGGTGGCCGCAGAGGTCTCAGGTCAGCACCTACATATTTTATAGGTCCCATGAATGATTTATTCTCCTTCCTTGGACTGTAGTTGAGCTCAACTCATTCAGTTGAGCAGTTCATTCAAACACCTTAATCTGAAAGCAGCGTTTGGAAGTTTCCTGGCTTTTCCTGGGTGTATAAATGAGCTAAACCACTCTAACGGCCAGAGCTCAGGATAGGAATGTTATGTGGACCTTCTTCAATCAGCTCACGGCTGATCCTAAGATCAGGCCAGCTGGCACAGGTCTCCAGCCCAGTAAATGCCACTTCTTCCTGGCAGAGATACCCACCAGCTGCACATGCAGGACTGGGTAGGACAGTGGAAGAGCAGGAGCTTGGGGGATACATTAAYCAGGTTGCTCATATAATGATTTGCTTATTAACAAGCCATTCCACAGGTTTCTTCATCCGACAAGGAACACGCTATTTGCTCTTTTGAGCACAAAGTCTTCTGCAGCATGGGCACCACATTCACTCAAGGGCCGCTATGAGGTGGAGGGCAAATCCTCGTCCAAGTGCATTTTCATGCAAAACCTCCACTGTTTGGAAGTCCTTCCACAACACATCCCTAGACAGGCATCCTTGTGRGAGGGATACAAGGCTCTGGCAAACAAATATTTACTCTTGCTGGCTTTATAGCTGCTCAGAGCGGCTTTTACAAGCATGCACAGCAGCTGCAACGCAGGATTTCTCACGCTGTGACCATCCAATGACTACAGCCCCAACCTGATTGTTTGAGACTGCAGGAGGAAGTGCTCGATAGCTGCAATAGCTCTGCCCACATCAGGATGTCAGCAGCTAAACCCAACCTGCTCCTCTCACCAAGGAAGTGCCTCACCAGGGCAGGCAGACTAGAATGCAGAGCTTCAGCTGTGTTTTCCAGCACACAAAAATATACATTTTCAAATTGAACCTTCAACCTGCCTTTATAAAAGGCAAGAGCAATACTCATTTCTGTCCCCACTTCAGATGCCAGCATAAGGATGATGGCATGAGAAAACTAGGCTGAATTCACTGCTGCAAGAGAGGCCACTGAAACTCTTGCACTCTCCTTGCTACCCACAGAGAGCACTTGATGCACAGGGGCATTTCACCAACACACAGACCCGGAGAGCACCCCAAAAAAGAAAAGAGCAAAACCCACCCACAGCCACAAGCAAGAGAGAGGGAAGAAGGAAACAGAATTAAATCAAGCAGGTCTCATTTTGCAGCAGAGGGAAGCTTTTTCCACCCTTTTCCACCTGGCAAAGCAGGTGTTTAGGGTCTCACCTTGCACCTTCCTCCCCTACCACCCCGCCGTACCTCGCAGGACCCCCGAGTAGGCAGCAATGATGGTCTTCATCACGGCGGGTCCCTTAGTGCCCAGCCCTGGCCATGGGCAGAGCCCGGCTCAGCAGCCCCGCTCCGGCGACTGGGGCCGGTGCTCCCCCGCGCCACCCTATATAGCGCGAGAGGAGGAGGAGGAGGAGGAGGAGGAAGGGGAGGAGGAGAAGAAGCAGGAGGGCGGGCAGCAGGACGCCTGGGCCCCGCCGCTCTTTCACTCCCTCCGCGGACCTTGGTCCGCCCCGTGTGTGCGGCTTGCGGCGCAAATCCCTTTCCCCGTATTTTGGGCATCGCGGAAAATATTTCCACCCCTGTTCTTGCTCAGGGGGCTTCTCCGCTTGCTGCTGATGCCGGCGCGGATTTGAGGCTGTATTTAGAGCTGATTCCTCCTCCTTCACTGTCTTCCTGCATCCTGAAGCCTGGAAAGGGCTGAGGAGACAACCCGGCTCCCTTGGTGAATTTTAGTCGCATTTGCAACGCGAATGCGACGGCCGGGCTTGTTTTAATCACCGTGCTTGTGTCAGTCTGTCCGTCCAGTAGCTTTTAACCTTGCTTGGCTCCTCTCATCCCATCTTGACAACAAGGCAGCGGGTTTGAAGCAATTGCATTCTTGGAAACAGCACGAAATTATCAGAAAGTCATCAGATGGGAAGTGGCCATCAGGTATACCCAGTCTGCCCACAAAGCTTCATGTGCTTCTCCTGGCTTGGACAGCCAGGCTTGAGAGATAAATCCCTAACAAACCGKGTGTCATTAGATTTTCTCCTTATACATCAAGATATTAAGCCAGCCACACTTAACAAGAGATTTCTCAGTGGTTTTTAGAGATAAACTCAATGGGTTTGTCCCAGCTCCCATGAAATGAAAACAGACCCTTTGTTACGGGGTTCAACAGGCCCCGTGGCTAAAGGGAAGATTTATCCACACAGCTGAGCAAAGGACCAGGGCTTCAAAGCTTTCCGGTACCAATTTCATCTTCTGTAATATCGAGAAAATGGAAGGAACTTGGGAGATCTCTTTGTAGTCCAGAAAGGAAAAAACTTTGAAAACATTAAGCRTCGAAGTGCTCACCGTGAGTCAAGGCCAGGTAACCATCACCACCACCCAAGCACCTTCAAAGCCTCAACTCTCACCTGGCTTTTTTTGTGGGAGGAGTTTCAGGCCTTGCTAAGGCAGCAGTTTGGCATGTTGCTGCTGGGGATACCACTGAAATGCCAATTTTGCAGCCCAAGGGACATGTCTGCTAGGCTCAGGCCACAGCATATTTCGCAAAAAGTCTTATTTTCAGCTCACTATCAGCTGTGAGGAGCTTAAATTAGAGGTGCAGAGGTGCAAGAGCGGATACTTTTAGGTTTTTTTTTTCTCAATTCCCTGCAGTATTACTGTACCAGTCAGTCATGTTGGCATCAGGGCTCCTTCATGTCACCGCTGGCCACAGGGCTCTCTCCCAACCTTTGTAGCAGTCTGTTGAAATGCTYGTAAAAGTAGAAAATTACAAGAATCTGTCTGAAGAATGCATCTTGCCCAACAGCTCTTGGATGCAAACTCCAAAGGGGAGCTCGGGAGAGAAATAAATCACCACTAGAATAAAATAGTGAGCGAAAGGGGAATGGTCTCCTGAATGTCCGTGTCCACTGCTGGCTTAGAACAAGTTACCCTGAAGGGAAATAAGGGTCATGGGTGCTTTTTTTTTTAGGGTCACTGAAATAATAATGTGCAAAATTAGTCTTCCAGGTCTTTGTGACAGGTAAATAGCAGTAAATACTTCATGGTCAGGCTGGTGGAGGGAGGCCAGAGGAGATCATGATCCTCAGAGGACAATGAGGTGCTGTGATGGAGCCAAGGGATTTACACCCATGGGTGCAATGCCATCAGCCTTCTGACCTCCAACCATCTGTTGTACAGGTTGGGTGCAAATTTGGGGGATCCTGATAGTTTCCTTGCTCTGCGTGCATGCCACTGTAGGGTCCCAAAGTGGGAGGAGGCCTGACCAGAGCCATGGCAAGCATTAATAAAGAGCAATAATCCAAAGTTCCGTGTTTAAGGAAGGATCACAATTTTTAGGAATAAAAAAACTACCTCTGTAGCCCCTTCTGGAAGGAAAAATCCAGCCCCAGATGTAGCTGGAGCCCCATCATGTCATCTGCATTCAAGCCAGGAACTGGCTTCAAGCAAGTGGGAAATCTCGGAGCAGGCTGTGCTCCCTGCCCACCCCGGGTTTATTTTCCCCTCCAGCAGCACAACTTGGATAAATGTTTCTCCAAACTGCCTGGTTTGTTTTGCTCCATGCTTATGGTCTTTGGGAGCRGGAGAAATTCGACTCTGTCTGCTATTAACCTGCGTGTCAGGCATGATTATCCTTGAACAATAACATCCTGTCAAATAACTTGCTATTACTGCTCACGGTATTTTTCAGAGGTGGAAAATACCATGTTTTCAAAGCATAGCATGCATCAGTGTCCAGCACCTTCACCCAGGGACTGGGTGTTAGAACTGCCAATATTTCATGTTTTGGGAGGCGTGCGCTCAGGTTGAGCCTATCCACTTTAATGATTCTCTTTCTCTGGCTTAAGAAACGTAGTGTTGCTTCCCCGTCTTGTGGTTAAGGTTCTATTTGTGAATTTTCAAGTTTTGTATTTCTGAGAAGTATTATTTTTAGTAGACTCTTGGACAGTTGCAAATCTTAAAGACGGAGTGTTTACAGGTGCCAGGGCTGTTTGTGTTAGTCCAGGCCGTCTCTCTCCAACCAGAATACAACCAGTATGTGCAGGAATAAGCCTTTCTCCCCCCAGTTTCTCCTAGTTACTCCAGTGCCAAGAACATGCTGGGACCATCTCTATGGTGGCTATGAGATCCTAGCTCAATATGTCTCTTCTTGAGCTGACAGGAGCCACATTCTGGTCCCATTAAGCATATTTTTATTCCAGCACCTACAATATAGTGAATCCAGGTTGGAAAGAAGAGGCTTTGCCTGGTCCCATTGCATGAAAGCACAYGTGAGGAGTGAGGATGCTGATGGAGAAGACTCAGCAGGAGGTCTTTGCAAGACTTGTGCTGCCAAGTTCCGCCAGCCCAACAGGGATCTCCAGATCTCTGCTGCTTCCATCCTTTCTTCTTCTCTGGACCCGCAATCATCCCTGTACCTGGAATACTGCAAGGTTTATCGCCAAGTGATGCAAGAGACTAGGAGAACGATAAGAGCGGGAATATAACAAGGAGTTTGGACCCGAGTCAGCCAGCCAGCAAGATTTGCCTTGTCAGATTGCCAAGCAGGTGAAAAAGGGTAAGGAGTAGYTCCAAGTAAGGCAGGGCTGGTCCTCCTATGTACCATGTATAGCACTTGTGCAGTGCATGGCCTWTTGCCGTCTATCTACAGCACCTGGACTCTGTCCTCCTTCCAGGACCTTGTGTCCTACATCAACAGCAAATTGAAACCTGCAGAGCACAGCAATCACTCGTATGAGCACAGATGCAACCAGAGCCACCAGGTGTCCCCTCAGGAGGCACCTTCCGATGCTGGCCAAGCCTTTGGAGCTCCCAATGAAGGTCCATCCATCGCTTCCTCAAGGGTATTTTTAGCCTTTCATGCAGAAGTAGTGCAAAAGATTCATCTGCCTTTCTTCACCTCAATGCTTTTTTCTGCGGTGAAAGTTCGTGGTCCATGTAACAGATACGGTGTTGCTGGCTCATGTGTTGCCCGACTGATGGACCTGGACTTTGAGCCAGATGAGACACCCATATCGGGAAGAAAGGGTGTGTTTCCTCACCTGCGTGTGCCACTCACTTCTCCTCCAAGTCCCAAATCAAGCTGCGTAAGTCCTGGGTTTGGAGAGGGAAACTGAGGCACTCAGCCATCCCCTTCATATTCCTTTGGTAAAATATTGCAAGAAATTCRGRGGATGYTGGAGYARAGGATGAGTWGGAGCAGAGGATGAGCAGCCTTCACCTTTGCACTCAGCATCTCCAAAGATCCCCTTGGTCCTTCTACCTGCTCTTGGTGGCTTTTGGCGTGATCATATGGGTCATATTTATAATGCACAAGGAAATATTTTGTTCCTGGARTAGATGTTCTGTGCACGCTTTCAAGTTCAGCAAATTTAGGAGACTCATGCAGTCCTTTCCAATGCTCCCTCTCCACAGGAATCCTTTGCCCATGGGCTGAAACGGGTCACGGTTCAGACACACAGAATCAACTGGGACCAGGTACCCAAGAAAGACACCTCAAAACAACATGCAATTGGCAAAYAGCATTGATTCAGCCCAGGTTCAGAGCTAACCTGAGCAAAGAGGAGCTCAATGGGCACCCACCAGGTTTTCTTCAGTCCTTTCTGCCTCTCTGTGAACATCATGGTCCTCCATCTCATTTTCAGTATGGACAACACTGCTAATTTTGCTGCTTTTACAGCAAAAAAGTATGTCCTGCACAACTTGCTGCTTGATGGTATAAACTGAGTTCAACCTGGAATCTGCTCTTTCCATTGCACTTTCTTTTTAATTTTTTACATTTGCAGAGTTACAAATTCTTTACCATGACAGTGGTTTTGAAGTGGAACCACTTCTCATTTTAACCTGCCCTTGTACAGCTTTTTTTCAGAAGAGGAAGCAAAGTTTGGGCCCAAACTGCAACAGATGCTGCCTCACAGTAATGTTGCATTGGAAGGTGTTAAAAAAAAAAGATAATAATAAAAATAAAAAACACAACCCTCCCTTTTCCTTCCTTCTCCTCCCCAAAATAGCAAGATTTATGCAAGTCCCTGGGCAAAGCCAGATTTTGGCTGTTGGCAGCTGGTCTGGGTCTAGTTGCCTCGCTACAGTCTAAAATTAGAGCACCTAAAAATTAACTGTGCCGCTAACGAACTTTGGTCCTTGTGCTGAGCAATGGCCGGAGAATTACTAAGAGGTACCTAATGTCTTTCCTTTTAATTCAGCTGAGACTTTCCTTGGATCACAACTTTGGGAATTTTATGTTTCTCTCAGTTATTCTTGCTCTCTTCTCCAAGTAGAGTGTGTGAAAAGGAACTGTGGGATAAAAACGGTTAAATATAAAGAGGGAAAAGTGAAGTTTCTTCATAGGAAACTTCCATGTTCTTTCAGGAAGCATCTCACCTGCCTCATTTTACATTAAAAAAAAAAAAAAAAAAAAAAATCGAACATTTTCAGCTCTCCCCATTAGCTAAGGCTGCATTTTCTTAGTAGTATCACTATCAGAAAACCAGCTTTGCCAGAAAGGAATATAGAGCCCTGGCCACATGCCCTGAACTTGGCTGCATGCAGAATGCAGCAATGACCAGACTCAGCTACTCTGGTGGAGCTCAGGCCCCAGGATACGAAGTTATTCCCTTTTTCCCTTTCTCATGGGTTGCTTCTACTTTATGGGATGAAATCTCAGGCTTTCTCCTTGGAGAAAGGAACCAATGGGTCTCTGCTTTGTGTGCTCCACTGCAGGTCCTTCCTTCTGCCCGGAGAAGAGCTGATGCTTGTTAGATATTAAGAGAATGCTTCCAATCTTCATAATATCCAAGGTATTTTGTAGAATCAGAGCACAAAGATGCTCAATGCTCTTGAGAGCTCAAGAATCCCATGTCCAGAGGTGTTGCAGAGGGAATTTCTTCTGACAGGAGACTCTGGGAAGGGCACAAGCCAATCCTAAGTCTGTGGGAAGAGAGATGGGAGCTTTGGGCTCAGCCCATGAACATCACTGGTGAGGAACCATCAGTAAGATGATGTTGTAGACCTCATAGTGCTCATCATCTCTRTTCATTGTGGCACAGGGTGGACAACCTATGTGCATGTGTCTAATCTGAGTACTTGTAGGAAGCCCACACTGCTGCTAAAACTACTTTTCAGTGYTGCAAATTTCACCATTTCTATCACCATTTCTATCTATTATTTTTTCAGTATTTTAGAGGTTTTCCCATTTCTCTAAAACTGGCTGCACCTTCTATTGTTGACTACCAGCCAGAATCAACATTTTTTTTTGCCAAAACAATTTGTCAGCTGAATATGGCAGTCCTAACCCTATTGGTATAGCTACTGCAACACAAATCAAAAATAGTGATCTTGCACAAGACAGATACTAAATTTACCAGGGTGTCGAAAAAAAAGTCCAGATCTGCTTCAAATATCCATTTAGGAAATACCCGTTTCAACTTTGAAAGCAGTTGCTGTCATTTATATGTGCTAATAATATCTTCCAAGTGTAGTTTTGCCTCCTTTCAGTCCTGTGCCAGAGTTTTTGTCCTGTGAAGTGCAGGGAGAGCATCGAATATTGTTGGAAGTGCAGCAGAAGGCATGGGTGCACTTGCTCTAAGTGCCTCTATGGGTCAAAAACTGAAGTTTTTAGTTCCCTACAGAGGATAGCCAAAGGAAAGAAGGGTTTTAGGGTTTGTTTGCAGTGTTTTGGGGGGCTGTTTGCAGTATTTCAGTCTGCTGGCCTGGAACATGTGTGCTCACCRGCCACCAGGTTTGCACATGTTAACAATAAGCACAGATTAAACTAAGGGTAATTTTCACAAAGAAAAGAGTTAAGTTCTGAATTACAAAACTGGAAATGCAGCTGCAAGGAGCAAAGGATAGAACCACTGGAGCAAAGACCCAGGACTTTTCCCCTCCTGCTCTTCATGCTCCTTGGATTCCTTGTTAGGCCCTCATTAGCTAAGACAGCAGAAGACTCTCCTCAGCACTAGGGCCACAAAACCATATTTCTCTCTAGAACTTTGGCTCCCACGCACACTCGGGTACTTTCCATTTGTTCTTGAATTTCAAAGCACATCTCCTGAATCTCATTACTATTGATGCTTAGCTAAAAATGTCTCCTTCTGATGAATGAAGATCTTGGAATAGAAATTCATCCCCATCCCTCAGGAAGCTGGCTGGATTGTGTAGATAAACCTCCTCTGCAACGAGATGTAGGGCAAAGGGGTTTGCAAACACAACTCCAGACTTTAGTTGCTTCTTGACCCAGCCGATCTGGGATATCACCTCCCCTGCAATTAATGTGATAATGAAGAGCACATGATTTCTACAACACTTGTGACAGCCCTGCAGTTCCAGATATGATCTGGGCTTTAATGTGAAGCCCTGTGTGACAGATCAAGGGTCTAGAGGACTGATTTCTCACCAGAGATCCCTCGGTGCCCCATAACACTAAATTTAAGGGGTTTTATCASAGTTAAATAAAGGGCAACTCAGAATTAACAAAGTCTGCAGGGAAAAGRTACCCACCTTCTTTCCTAACTCCTGTGGGTCCCAAAGGAGCCATTCCACAGAGGCATGTGGCCAGTAGGCACCAGACAGACCCAGTCCTGCAACCCTTTCCTCACTCTAACAGTCCTGCTGACTTCAGCAAGACTGTTCACACACATATATGTAGAGAGGAGGAATATCTTGACAGAAGCACTCCAGACTTATTGAAATTACTGATTATTTTAAAACAAGCAAGCAGAACTGCTAGATTCTTATTTAAAAATGAAAAAATAAAAGTGGTGATGAGTAGACTTGGCAGGTATTTAGTGTAAAACTGGCTTGCTTCTTTGATGAGTGCAAGTAATGCATATGAGACGTGCTAGCCCTGTGTCTCAATAGTTCCTGCAGCCTCATCTCTTACTTAAGTGGGCATTTCTTGGTCTCTATTTCCCCTCTCCCTCCTTGACCTGCCAGTGTAGTTGGCATCAGCTCCTCTTGCAGAAGTGTTTGCAATCTTGTTGTGTCAGAGCACAAGGATGCCAGGGCTGTCCACATCTGTTGGCCAAGGATGGAGATGGGATGGATTTAAGATCTCTCTCAGAGCATATGAGCTGCCCTGGCACACCATGTAGATGGTGTCAGGTCCTGCTCCCCTTTCTCTCTTGCCAGCCTTTAGGTCTTGGCATGGCCCAAGCAGTGGCACTGAGATGAGGAGGAACAGAGTATTTGTGAGATTTACTGTTAAATATAAAGACACCACCTGGTCAGGTAGATGCCAACTGCAAAATGGGAAGTGTTCTAGAAGAGTGGGCTATGCGTGTCCTGCTCTTCCCAGGCACGTACTGTTGGCCACGAAGAGAGGAAAAGATGCTGATGCAGATGCACTTTGATCTCAATGGATAAAGTTGCCCTGTGCTCCTGACCTGTGGCTGGGAGGGGATTTGGGAGAGTAGAGCTGAGGTTGGAAATGACCTGCATTTGCTGACTACCTTTTGAGTCAATATGGCCAATTCACAGTTCGTCAGAGGGTGGAGAAAAGAAACTTGGACTTCAGACACTTTCTCTGCAGTCTRCAGAGATCTGGGGCAAAGGGCATAACTTTGAAAGACCTCGAGCAGTCTGTATCAGCCAAATATTAGAACATAGGGCTGCCTGGCTCTCACTCCATAAATAACCGCTAAAGTTTCGTTGAAAACTTTATCTTGGTGAGGGGGCCTTCTGCCACCTCACTTTCTTCCATATGTACCAGCTTAGAGCAGTCGAGTCACATGAAACCCAGTGACAAGCACAAACCTTGGACACTCGTGTCAGGAGCAAGGAAGGTGTATTGATGACTTCCTAACAGGTCGTGCTAAAGCCGTTCTCCAAAAGATGTGCCAATGCACATGAGCTAAGGCATATCCTGGGGGAAATCGTCTTAGAGCAAGAGAGTTGGACTGCAGATGATATTACAGTTCCCAGGAGTGCAATCATAGAAAAACAGAGCTGGAAAGGGATATTCAGAGGTCAGCTTGGCCATGTCCTTTATCACAGGAGAGGGTCAAATCCATCAGGTTTCATAGTGACAAACACATTTTACATACTCTTTACATACACAGTTTTARCATACTCTTAAAGACTGTGATGATGGAGATCACACCCTTTCTAGCCAATATTTTCCTGACCCAAGTCTTCCTTAATGTAATTACRCTCATGGCTTTTTGTCTGTTCACCACGGACATGAAGATAAGATTATTCCATTCCCTACTGCTCCCTTCTATCATCATGCCTCTTCTCAGGCCACACCTGCAAGTCCGCATAACCTCGTTATCATATATGTGAATGTGCATGTTGAGCATATACATACGTAAATGTGTGTTTATCTATATAGCAGTGATGGTTTCAACACCTGGAGTTGGGAAATGTGGAGCTATCAGGACTCCACTGAYTCAGAAAGCACTTCCAGTGAAGAACTATTGGAAGTTGGCCTATTAGAGCAGTGTTCATGGAAAGTAAATGTCATTCTGTGATCATCATAAAAACCTTAAGGTTGGAAGGGAATCATTGAAATGACCTGTGAAATAAAAATGCAGGTGACAATTTCAGAAGGTGACTGGGAGAGGATCAGGCAGAGCAAACAGGGTCCAGTGGCATTTTCCCATTTCCTTCCTTTATATGTGTTTGTGAGCCAAATCAATCCATGTTCTTGCTCAGAACAGTCTTGAGGAGGTTTCTCTGATTTCCCTCTTGGCCTGGGGAAGTGGAGAACGGCTGAAGCACAGCTTGCTGCAGCTGTGCATCTTCTCTTTCTCAAGGAACAGCATAATGAAAGCAGAAGGGCCTTATTACACAGGAAATTATATAAATTAATTTTATTAGCATAAATTAATCTTCATTCTTGCTGTCTTGGAGTAGCTTTCTTGCCAAGAAAACTTTTCCCTCTTTTTMTTAGGGCTCCATCCTGTAAGAGAGTAGGATCCAGAGGACCTGGAGAAGCATCTATGCTACCTATCTTGTTCTTTTTGCCAGATCTTGGTAAATTGGGTAAATTGGATGCTGCCATGCTCCTTTGGCAATGGATGGAGCTAGGCTGGTCAGCCATCGTCAGGATGAGACTATAAAACTGCATTCGGGGCTAAGTGATGTCTCCCATCAGAGCAGCCCGGAGCGGAGGGTGTCTAAAGAGACGTCTTTGGTTGCAGAAATGGGCCAGGTCCCTGCCCCCAACCTTAGCTCTGGGACTTAGCCGTAAGAGGGAGGTCAGTGCTCCCGTTAAGACTCAGGGATGTGGGATTCCGTTCTTAGCCTTGCTGCAGGCTTCTTGTGGCCTGGAGAAGATCMGTGGGGGCAAGATTCACAGGGGATTTAGGCCATGGGGTCTTGCTTGTTCTTCTTCTCTGGTCCTGAGACGCTGCCAGTGCCAGATTCACTGCAGCCCAGCATCAACAGAGGCGTTAAAGGCACTGCTGCTCTGGGGATTACAGATTGTATTTGCTTGTAAAGTGCTTGTGTCATTCTTGGAAGCAAGAAACACCATGGGATTTGCAGGTGTTGCCCTGGGCCTGGTATAAAACATGTGGAAAAACTGTAACCTCACTCACTCCTTCCTCYGGGAGACAGTAACTCGGAGCAAATGATGACCTGATGATACCCGGGCCCTGGAGTCAAGATTTTGGGTTACTAATGGGTAAAATGAGGTACCTAATCTTTCTGAGAGATCACACCACGAGGCAGCTTAAAGGATCCCCTTTCTAGCTGGTACAAACTAAGCACTCGGTGAACTCTGCCTCAAATCCCGACCTTATGCTATCTCCTCGCTGGAGGGACCCTATAGCCTTGTTTATGTACTCTTGGCAATGCCGAGTTGTGCTTCGAGTTCAAAGTCCTCTATGATGTGGAGTTGAGTTCCTCCAGGGCGCACACACACATGCACACCCTTGGCCATGAATCACTTGTTTGCATTTTCTGCAGGCATTTCTCACAACCGAGAGAGACTTCAGGTAATTCCAGTAATTTTTCCTTGCATAATTCTCTGCTTCTGCCTTGCTCTCCTGGTACTTATTGAAAAATAAGGAGGCTGAAGCACAGGAGACATGCAGCATCTGAGAGTTTAGTAGAATTAGACAGCTTAGCCACCACTGAGCACTCCCACACCAGCTGGGCATGAATTGGGAATGGGTAGCATAAAAATGCCACATACCCCAGGATGCCCATCATAAAAAGCGGGTTGGACATAGCCAGTATTTCTTTAAATCCTGTATATATAAAAACTCAGTAGCACGAAGATGAAGTTGCTTAAGGTACCACATATTGGGCCTACCCTGAATTAGGAGTGGGAAGTCTTTCAGCCTGCTGAAATACACCAGTTTTCCAGCTACTTGTCCCAATGCCAAATACACCAATTTTCCAGCTGCTTGTCCCAGTGCCAAGCAACCTATCAACATCATTCCCAAAGCTGTCAAAACATTTTGCAGCCCTAGCATGGAAGAGCTATRGGAGRGCAAGATAAATAAATAAATAAATCATTTTGTTCAGCTTTCTTTCTCCTGGGGAATTAGGCAGTGTTTGGTATTCATCAGTTGTCAGGGTTTTTTTCCTGAGCCTCATGATCCGAACCCACTAAGCATGGCAAATCCAGATTAAAGCCTCTCGTAACAGAACTGCTGGAGATATGATGAGGAAGGAGCAGGCAGCGGATACAGAAATGTAACACTGCTATTTCTTAGAGCACTTGGCGATTTTGAATTTCCAGAAGTACTGAAAAAAAGGCTTCGATCTGCTCATCCAACCTCCCCTGTTCTGGAGGAGAACCATCAAACCCATCTGTTCGCATAGGGGCTGTTTCTCAGATCAGAGTCAGCAGCAGAAATAGCAGGTGGGAATGCTGGAAGGGGATGTGCTCTGTCATTCCAGTGTTACATGGGCCTCGTTTGCTTTGGCTACTACTTGGTTGCCCTCAGTTTTTAGTATTTGTGCTTTGGACTGAGCCTGTTTGGAGATGCCAAGTGCAAATCCAAGCGTAGCTGCAGTCAAGGAGGTATCTGCATCCAGTTTGCTCCCCACATTGATCTTCTCTTGCAGAAGGAGTTTTAATTCTCCAAAAAGCTTTACTCCAGCCCAAAATAACACAAAAGCAGCTCTGGAGAAGACAAGACCTTGCATTGCATAGGGCCTCCTAAATAGCTCCCAGCTGCAAGAATGCCTATGAATTATTATTATTATTAATGTCATGGTTAATGCAAAACTGAGCACTGATCTCTCCCAGTTTATTTAGGTCCCTGGGGAATCAAGGGCATGTCCCAGTCTTTGAGATAAAAAAGCTGACCTCTAATGAAGCTAATTATAAATAGCCAATGTCCTCCTCTGATCCCCCACCTCCAGCTGTAGGCTGTGCTCGCTCGGTCCGGTGCAGTGCAATGGGCCAAAGCAATCACACTGAAATAGGTTTTATCCAAAGGAGAGATGGCTTCTCCCCAGGAGAAGGGCATTCTTGGAGGAGAGTTTTCTCTCTTATGGGTTTTGGGGCTCCGGAGGTGTCTGCACCCACTTTCTGGTTTATTGGCCAGCATCTGTGTTTCAGGAGCACGTGGCAAAACCAGCCTGCATGGCTCCTGGCTTTCTCATTGTAGCTTTTGATGGTCATGGTAGCTTTTGGGATAGGGCAAGGCAGGGGACTCAGGTCCTCTGCAATACCCAAGGCACTAGGCCTTGAGAGAAGGCTCTTGAGAGACAATCTGCTCYGTTTTGGGAAAATCACTCATGTTCAGTTCAGACTCGGGCAGCTGGTAGTGTCCAGTGACACCAACCTCGGCAGACAGGGTCTCCTCTACACAGGGTCTGATCCAGTCTAGGAGCCCACATTGGTGCTGGGAGCTGTGCTAGCACCAGGGTTTTCCTCTGCCTTGGGATCTCATGCTCCTCCTGGCCCCTGCTTTTGGTTGTCTTTGCCTCTCTGCCTGGCATCACCCATTGGGAGATCAATGAGCCATCTCATCTCCCATGTAGCTCMTCCAGCACCTGAGACACCTCCACTCAGGACCCCAAAGGTGAAGACCAAAGCCTCAATGATCAGTTATAGAGCCCATCTTGTACTGGGGCTCCTTCACTGGTCTCTGGATGGGTCATGTCCCKCCTGCTGATGTAATCCCACTCCTCTGGTCTGTCCTAGGGTCTATGATCCTTGTCCATGACCTGGAGAGGCTCCTTCATATTCCCATGTCTCCACTATGCACTATGTGGCTTGGGTCCTCCATTCGTCTACCTCTTGCACTGCTAATTCCCACTCTGACAGTAGCACCCAGCTACTCCTCCCATCGAGGGAGGATTGGAAGAGCATTAGTTCTATTTTCCTGACCTAGAAATCTCCCTCCTACTTAGGCACCTCTACTCTTAATTAAGACCAAAGCAAAAGAAAATCTATTAATAGAAAAGCAAGGAAWGATAGCAAGCAACTTGCTTTTTTTGACTGGCTTAAGCACGGGATTACAAGAGGAGTGCTTAGAAATGCCAAGAAGAGCTCCATTGTTTTTCTTTATTCCCCATTGTTGCTTGTTCTCTGGGAAGGGGAGGGATTTACAGCAGGTCATCCAGACTAAGAAGCCTGTGGAGTAACTTGATTGGGGCTGAGCAGGGAGGAAAAAGAAAAGAAAATATAGTCTAACAATGAGAAAGCTAGCTTAGAAGCAGATCTATATGTTTTCCTTCATTGCAGTAATAAAAATCCCAGATGTAAGAGAGATGATATGAGAAGTCCATAGGGACAAGGTAAAGCTGATCTGAGCAGATGGCTCCTGGCCACCTAAAACTTCCACGCTGCTAAATCCCATTAAGTGCAGAGTTTAATAAAGTTCTGGATATCAAGAAGCAGCTATTTAAAGCCTTGATCACCTGCCAAAAGGGGCTTTATCTTTCCTGTCCCAAATCACTTCTCCCATCTACCATCTTCTGGCCATGTTATCTGCTTAAGAAATGGCCCAGTTTTGTAAACAATATAACACACCTCCTTTTTGTAGTGTATTCTGCAGCATCAGTGTTGGTCGCTGGTCCAAGGCCCTTCCATGGAGGGTGACGGAAGTCAAATTAAGAAAAATAGGAATCTTGGGTTCCAGTCATGCTCTACCACAAAGCTTGGATGTAGCTTGTTTGGTAGCAGTTGAGGTGTGCATAGTGCATGTATGCATTAAAATACCAAGCCCTCAGGGCCTCAGTTAACCCAGTCATCTCTGTRATCCTCAGTATTTCGCCAGGCCTAGAAAAATGCTGCTTTGTAAAGCTTGAGTCTGGGCACAGCTGTAACACGATGTGGTGAAATGAGGGTAATGTGCAAGTCTGCAAGTGCTGCAAAGACATGGACTAACTTTGCCTGTGATAAAGGTTTTTTTCTTCTTAATTTCAGCAGGGTTCAGCGTCAGCCTAGAGCTCTTCCTTAGGCTGCAGAAGGTTCAGAAATGGGAGCTTTCTAAAATACTGTGCTTTTGTCAGGGGAAAAAGCCCAGCGAGATTAAAGACTCAAAGAGCAGTGAGCATAGAGAAGAGCAATCATTTAATCCAAACAAATGACAATTTAAAATATATATACATTCAGCAGAAATTATGGCTCATCATCTCTTTTCTATTGACTGGCCTGAGTTGAGCGGTCAGATAGATACTCCCATCCATTAGGTAGAAAAAAAAAAAAGCTGTGAATTTTTCATGAAGTCAGAGAACTGAGTGGTAGCAAAGACCTGGTTATCCTGGTAGATACCTTTGAGGACATTTTCCAGAGTGAATTTTTTCTTGGCCAGTCTGAGAAAATGGCACTTGGATTAAATATGAAAGAAAGTTTCCATAATTCATTTCTATCTGGAAGTAACTTGAAAACCTAGCCTAAGCCAGGGTCAAATTTTGAGTTTTCTACAAGGATGTTTTAATAGTGCTGAGTTGGTTGAATGGGATTTTTCTTTGTTGTTCTTATCTTTTTGTGTCTGTGTCCTACAGAGAGAAGATGAAAACAGACTGTAGACCCATGAAATGCTGCGAAAAAAAAAGTCCTGCTCCCAACATTGCATCGACCATATGTTGACTGTGACTAAGGYAAAATTGTGAATTAGTCCCAGAGACAGAGGGAAAACTTGGAGCTTGAATTCTGTGGCTTACACTCACACGAGGAGCTCTAAATAAATTCGAGGTGTTTGTCTTCAGGGATGTTATATTTCGCTTTATGCTCCTCAAAGAGCTTGGACARTTCTTCTAAGTATTTCTGATGCAACTGATCAACCTCTTCCTCAGAGGGGTTGTGCTTCCTCTGCACAGGAATTGGCTTTCCAACTGCAAAAAAAAACCCCAGATGTTAAGAGGAACTGCAGCTTGGTGTTGTGCACATCTGGTTGCTTTGCACAGCTTAGTACAGGGTCACTTTCTATGGCAGGATTAATGTGACCAGTCATATTTGTCTGGCAGATTGGAAAGCAGCAGATAGGGAGCTGCAAGCTCAAATCCCAGCTCGTCTTTTGGTGACCTAACAACTCGGCTTGGCTTTGTGAGCCATTTCCATGTTGCCCTGGGAATCTCCATTGCAGATGAGGAAACGGAGGCACCTGTGTTGAGTTGCCGCTCTTGTTCTGGATCTCACTTTAATTGTGTTTGTCAAGTGGCAATGGGTTTTCTCACTAAGGCTGCTCTTCATAGGACTAAGGAAGAGTCCTTGTGACACCGTGTGGCTTGTAAAGCCATCGAGACAAGGCAAACAGGTTGTAAAACAATTAGAAGTAATTGCTGGCTGTCAAACCTGATCAACAAGGGCCAGCTCTGACCTTTCCTACCAGCCTCTTTAATTAGCCTCATCCAGAGCATGTGCTTGTGGGCTGGGGAGAGCAGTGCTGAAGACAGCTGAAACTTCTCCAAAACCAGAAAGTTTCCTGAAATTTGGGCTCTCACAGGCATGGCAGTAAATAGGAATATGGCAATATAAGGGACATGGCTTTATCACCGGGGGTCCCAACTCATGCATTGTCCACCCTCTGCATTATCGCCTTTGCTTTAAACCTGCTCTTCTCCAACTGATGTCCAGTCCTTTCCTTAAGCTGGGCTGGTGAAACCACTGCACAGAGAGCTATGGTTTCAAGCTACCTGCTGGATCAGGAAGTCTTTTCCCATCATATTTTTAAGTTTTTATTTACATCTCCTGCCAGATACTACCACTACCTTAACAAAAAACAAGATGTTTCTCCAGGTGACAATTTAGCCAGGAGGGAAAGCAACTCAAAATGCATTTCTTCCTCATGCAAAAGCTCTGTTTTTGTTGTGGGACTGCTCACACAACCCTGTGCCGAGGAGGGACTCACCCACGGTGTAGATGGGTCGGCGGTAGGGGACGAGCCCGAAGCTGTACTGGAAGATGCCTCGCGCGTGGAAGAGGGGCAGGGAGACACCCATGATCTGCTGGAGCTGGTACTGGAGCCACCGCAGCCAGGAGCCCCTGGGGTTGCTGACCTGCTCGTAGAGCTCGTTCTCACCGAAGGAGAAAACAGGGACCAGCGGGGTGCTGTGCGACAATGAGACACAATAGCTCAGCACCAGCGTCCAAACGCTTTCCCCTTCCCCACTCCGCTCTTTGACCAGCCTCATGCTGGAGCATCACCCATGCCCTTCATCACCCATGCTCGATGGCCAGGCGGACAAAGCCCCTCCTCTTCCTCAGCAGCAAGATGAAGGAGCCTGGTCGGGCGTCCAGCGCCTCCTGCGCCCCACCGACGATGATGGTCAGCAAGTTGCCTCCCTCAGGCCGCCGCAGCACATGGGATGCGCTCTCCTTGTCAGAGGGGACCAGGCCTGGGTGACAGAGAAGAAGGAAAGGAGGAAGGATAAGCCCAGACACCAGTACAGGCTGAGGACTGACCTTCTGGAGAGCAGCTCTGTAGAGAGGGACTTGGGCGTCGTGGAGAATGACAAGTTGACCATGAGGCAGCAGTGTGCCCTGGTGGCCAAGAAGGCCAATGGGATCCTGGGGTGCATTAAGAAGAGCGTCTCCAGCAGGTCGAGAGAGGTGATCGTCCCCCTCTACACAGCCCTGGTGAGGCCACATCTGGAGACTGTGTCCAGCTCTGGGCTCCCCAGGACAAGAGGGATGTGGAGCTGCTGGAGAGAGTCCAGCGCGGGGCTACGAGGATGATCAGGGGCCTGGAACATCTGCCCTGTGAGCAAAGGCTGAGGAAGCTGGGCCTGTTCAGCCTGGAGAAGAGGAGGCTGAGGGGGGACCTGATCAGTGTGTATAAATACCTCAAGGGAGGCAGTGAGGAGAAGGGGGCCGGACTCTTTTCAGTGGTGGACAGCGATAGGACTAGAGGAAAYGGCCACAAGCTGAGRCACCAAAAGTTCCACAGGAACTTAAGGAARCAYTTCTTSACWGTGAGGGTGACARAGCMCTGGAACAGGCTGCCCAGAGAGGTTGTGGAGTCTCCTTCTTTGGAGATCTTTAAAACCCGCTTGGACGCAGCCCTGTGCCMCGTGCTCTAGGTGACCCTGCGTGAGCAGGGGGGTTGGACTAGATGATCTCTAAAGGTCTCTTTCAACCTTAAGCATTCTATGATTCTATGGAAAAAAAGTGAAGATCTGTAAAACCTGCAGGATTTTAAAAGTGCTGTCTGACCCAGACGCAAAGAGAGAAATTCCCTCCCTCCCCCAAAAGTAAGTAAACTAAAAACTAGACGCAGACAAGTCCCAGGGTGGAAATATGCTTCTATCTGTTGCCAAATGAAGCCATGTCCAACCCTAAATCCAACYATCAAACACATCAAACACCAAAGCACATAGGGATTTCAGGGGATGTGGCTATGGTAAAGTGAAACTTAATGAAGATTTGGCCCCCTGATTGCAGATAGTGGTCTCATATCTCACTGCTTTGACTTTCCATTATCCATGTAAATATTTTTAGGTGGAACACCATGCAACGAACACACGGAGGTATATCAGGTAGAGCTCAGTGCTGATGCAGGGAGGAAGGTGCCAAACTCTTCTTGGTGGTAGCCACTGATAGGACAAGGGGCAATGGGTATAAACTGAAACACAGGAAGCTCCATCTCCATATGAGAAATGGCACCTTTCCATGTGAGGGTGCCAGAGCCCTGCAGCAGGATGCCCAGGGAGATTGTGCAGTCTCCTTCTCTAGAGCTCTTCGAAACCTGTCTGGATGCCACCCTGTGCCATGTGCTCTAGGTATCCCTGCTAGAGCAGGAGGTTGGACTAGATGATCTCCAGAGGTCCCTTCCAACCATTCTGTGATGCTGTGATTCTGTGTTTAGTCTCTTGAATCCTGCCTCTGTCTCTACTATGCAACTAAACAAGATCCATGTTCATTTTAGGCTAAAAACAGAGCTTAAAAATGGTTTATCTTTAGTATATGAGTAACCACACCGTGCAGGGTGAAGTGCAGGCTTGCCTGCTGTCTGTCTGGAGATTTCTCTTACTGGTCATGAATAGATGAGTAAAGAAACAGTATTTCCAATGGAGTGATCATCAACGGCAGGAGGAAGGCACTCCTGATCTCTCCACCATCTCTCTTCACCCTCTTCCTGTTAATTTTTACCTACTCTTTCATATTTTGTCTTCCTTCTCTGCCATTTCCTTTGGAAAGTTGTGGTTTTGTCCTCAAGCACGCAACATTACTATAACCCAGATGTTATTTGTGTGGGAAATAAATAAATATGGAGGTCATGGAAGGTTACATAGACAGTGTAGATTCATGGGGATCTGGTATGTCAAGTGATGGAGGACAAAACTAGAAAGGCAGTTTTTAACATCAAACTGAACATGTTCAGCCTCTGGTGCCACCTCCAGCAGCTGTGTCCGTGTATTGACTTGAAGATGGAGGCAACTAGAGCCTTGGCTCCTCTTCCTAAGCCTCCCCTTGGGGTATTCAGCCTCCCTCCCCAAAGGACATCCCRCTCTCCTGCCCTTCCCATGTCTTTCCAGGGACATCCCCCTGCGCAGCTGCCCCAGTTACCTCCACTCATCAGGTAGTCCCTGAGGAAGGGGATGCGAAACCACAGCGAGAGCATCATCAGGTGTGGCGTGATGCCTGGGAAGAGCGTGGAGAAGCCTGATGCCTCCGTGCAGAAGTTGACAAAGGCCCCGGCCGCCAGGACGCCATGGGGGTGGAAGCCCAGCAGGTAATTCTTGCGAGGGTCCAGCTCCGTTGTCTTCACCAGCTGGATCCACAGACAGGGACAAGAGGGTGTAGCACGTTAGTGCCATTGGCTGCAGAGGGTTTTCCGAGGAACTTTTTCAAAGAGAGGACTGGACAGACCCAAGACTTTTTTATGGAAATGCATTTTTTTCCTCATTCTCCCCTACCCAGAATGGCTAAACATTTCATTTCCAATGGCACAATTTGTGTCATTTTGAGCTGGCCTACAAGCTGTTGGGAACCCCAAAAAACCTCCTCCAGGACATTTTCTAGTAAGAAAATCAATTGCACATT
This sequence comes from Nothoprocta perdicaria, assembly GCF_003342845.1. NCBI lineage: Eukaryota > Metazoa > Chordata > Aves > Tinamiformes > Tinamidae > Nothoprocta > Nothoprocta perdicaria. The sequence continues at coordinate 393,141 of NW_020455501.1, forward strand.
TATCCCCCATTCAGTCCCCACAGCAATGATGCCTTTGGAAGAGGATCAAGGGAAGGGAAAGAGGGACAGTGTTGGGACAAGACTCCTCCTTCCAAAACCCTGCATTTATACAAACTGAATCTGATCAAGGCACCCCACTAGCCAAGCACATATCCTAGTAACCATAACTGGACCCAGGGAAAAGTAACACAAAAACATACACACAAAAAGAGAGATTTTCCCCTATGACTGTCTTAAGGCTTCATGTGCTTCCAGTTCTGCAGGTTTGCTCAGCCGGACGTGTCTCTGCAGGTTTAACTTATCTGTCCTCTCCAATTTAAGCACTCACAGAGTTTCTTCCATGCCTCCCATAGCATCCTTTGGCAATGAGTCCCACAGATTGCTACCAGTCATGTGAAAAGCTACGTTTCTGGTTCTTTTACATCTGTCCCCTGCATGAGAGATGCTGTGATCCCCCTTGAGATCAACTATTGGATGAGACAGTGAAGAGCCAGCCTGAGATGACAACTCAGACTTAACCTGCACCATTGAGTAGACCTCCGTATCCAAATAGCGGCCATAAAGCACACGATGGTATCAGGATAAGTCAAAAATTGAACCTTGGCTGGCACAGGTACAGAGGTACCTGTGGATGTGGATGTCATGAGGCCTCAGAATGCTGAGAAAGTCAGGGCTTCTCCAAGACAGGCTGTTACAAAGCCAAATAGTTCAAAGGTGACTTAGCAGAATCAAGGAATCACAGCTGAGGTTGRAAGGAACCTCTGGGGATCATCTACTCCAACCCTCTTGCTTACACTGGGTCACCTCACTCTTTGCCTGGGACTCTATCCAGATGGCTTTGAGAATCTCCAGAGACAGAGACTCCACAACTTCTCTAGGCAACCTTGTGCATGAAGGTCTTGTGCTTCTTAATGAGTTGTTCCTTCCTCTGATCTCTCCCATGTTCAGGGAGTAGCTAATGGTGCGTATGCTTTCCTAGAAGCCACCAGAGCAGCAGGTTAATCATGAGGGTGTATTTTACATTCTAATGTCAGGGCTAATATCTCATCTGTCCTAAGGCACTGTTGACTCTACACATGAGTCCATTCAAGCGCCTGTTCCTAATGAGGAGAATGGACAAACAGAAAGGCCCGACCTTGGTGCTGAGATTTACATCTAGGAAGAGGGGCAGATGGCTGCATTACAAAGTATCCAGGGCCCCTGCCACGATTTGCTCATTCTGCAGTAATCTCAGCTGGCATCAATGTTTGCTGCATTCATCTTCTGCTTCCACGCAGCCTTTCATCTTTGTGTCATTTATAGCCAGGCAGGCAAGATACTCAGAGGTGTCAGACATCACTAAGTCTGATAGTTTAGGTAGACTTCAGAGCAGGACCAAGAATGGGACATGGTGAATGTGGGTGAATGTGGACCTCAAACTGTTTATGTATTTGCATTTTGATCATTATAGGCATGCTGACTCAAGGCAAAYAGGAAAGAGAAGGAAAAGATGCCTAGTGAGTATATTAGGAAAAGCTGTGGGGATGATGACAACCATGGAGCCACATATCTCTTTCTGACAAATGCTGCGCTGCATCCAGAACCAAACTCAATCAGTCTTGGATTGAACTGGTCTTTTTCATCAGACTCACAAATGCATTTTGGAACCTAAGGATGATCTGCACACCCAGGTCCCTGCTCTAATCCATGGGCAGCTACAGGGTAGGAGTTTGGCCACTCAAGAGTTGGTGGCTTTGGTCAATGCTTCTGCATTAGCCTGCAGTAGCCATGACCCCATCCCAGTGACATGGTTAAATTCTTTATGTCTCTCAGCATTGTGAGCTTGGCCTGGTCCAGTGCACAACCAAAAGAGTGGAGGGAAGGTCCTTATCCTCGCCACACTCTGTTCATGCTTGGACAACACAGTCTGGATGAGGATTTTGTTGAGAAGTTCAGGTTGGTGCCACCTTGGCACATTTTCCCAGACAGCTTCAGCTGGGAGTAGAGCTTGCAGCCTGCACAGAGCTCCCTGTTTGGTTTGCACTTTCGTCTCTCKGTAACACCTCTCCTATCACAGGATCAAAGGCTGAAAGTCCTTCACAGGTTTGCTGTAACAACGACCCAAGAAGATAAGGCAGCAGTGTTATCCTCATGTGGCAGGTGTGAGATCAACATAAACAGAGATTAAGGAATTTGAATAAGATCAAGAAGGAAATCTGTAGCAGAGAACAGAGTTGAACAAAATCTCTTGAACCCTGGGTCAGGCCCCTGGTCACTAAACCACCCTTCTCCTGGAAACTGTTTAAGGCAGTAACTCGATCCTCTGATCTAGATTGTTCCCGTTGTTTATTCATTCCTTGTACCTCCTCTTGTCAGAGGTCAATTGGTTGATGACGTGCAGTGTTCCCAAACTGTAAGGAAAGTTAATACCTGACACCACACAGCCCAGATTTTATACTACTCAGCCTTGAACTACATGGCTTGGCTGCTCCTAGGACTAAGGCTGGGGTTGAGGTACAGTGGGGAGGGACTCTCCTCCCTCCTGGGTTGGTTGGGTTGCCAATTCCTCATCTGCAGAGTGGCATTTGCTGCTCTTTTCTTCCTGGGTGAGTTGAGCTTTTAATGATTGCCCAAGGACTTAGGAGTCTGGCCAARCAAATCTGTGCGTAAACATCTAAGCAGGACAACTTATTGACCTAAAGTTTTCTTGGTAAACTGAGAGCAGCCTCTCATCTCAAAGGGGTCTGAGGGATGCCAAATGTGTGTGACTGACCTGTAGCCTGAAGACAAAGAGTCGTTGTCTTCTCAGGGCTATGGCTGTGCTTTCCAACCACAACTGTCAGTTCGCTGGCTTCCCCAGAATTTTCCCTTGGATGCAGGTTTGTGTCCTGCAGGTGGTGGAGAAGACTGGAGGGTAGAGGAGATCATGTGAGTCATGGAGAGCCAGGGATCTSCTTCTGCTTTCTAGGCCCTTTTGTATTTGTAGGGGAGGACAGCACAATTCAGAGATGGAGAGGGGATGAGATGGATTGCTGACAGCAGCAGTAGCCCCTCATCAATGGCGTTATGAGGCCTGGCTGGAAGGTGCAACGTTTTCCAGTTGGGTGATCTTGGCCATCCTAACAAATAAATTTAACCTTTTATTTTAAAGGATAGAACCTACTTTTTCACTTGGACCTCAATCCATGTTTTGAAGTGTAACTCAGTATTTACAGTGGATTTCTGCAACAGGACAGAGAAATCCTGCCCTAAAGGTCTGTGGACGTCTCTGCAGATGATAGAGGGAGCAGAGGGAACCAACAAGAGTACTGATGTTTGCACTGCAGGGATAATGGCTGCATGGCATGAAGGTCTCCCAGACACTGAAGGACTATCCACTGCTGCAGGATGGGAGGTACTAGGATACTGCTGGGATGTTGGGAAAACCTGGGCAAACCTTCCCTTCAAGGAGAGTTAGCTTGATATTTACAGTTGTTTAGCACTCCAGCTAACGTAGTAGCTGAAACTCCCTTTTGCTCTGCCTACTCAAAGAGTACATCCAAGCCATGGTGAAAATCTGCCTTGGGTTACTTCCCCCAGGGACATGGCTGAGTGCTCCGCACATTCATCTGCCATGTTAGAGAATATGTCTGTCTTCAGGAGCACATGTACTGGTGAGGCTTTCAGGCAAATTAATCCAAATTAATTTTAAACTGGATTAGTTAAACCGCATTAACATCCCAAGWAGATGCTCTTAACTGGAATTAAACTGGCCTTCGTTTGGTGTTTGTTTTGGTTTTTAATTCATTTTGGAGTGGAATTAAGCTAATTGGAATTAGGGCTCTGTCAGTTCTGTGTGAATATATCGGCACAGGAGTTCAACACTGATTTAATGAGGCTGCTTTAATTCACCCCTTGAGATGGCTGGGCCTTCCTGCCCCACAGCCTGGGGAAAAGAGGGTCATTCCATGCATAAAGCTGGTGCACAGACACCCGAGGAAAGTTCAGTTCTCCATGAGTCCAAAGGGCTGTAGGATCAGGTGCTCAACATGAGCATGTCCATGAGCATGTCCATGAGCAACAGTCAAGACTCAGCCAGCCTCATCTGTTGGGCTGGAGGGATTTAAAATTGGCTGACCAAGAGCATCAGGTTGAGATGTAAGTATATCAGGTGATGCCTGTGTACCAGGGTGACCCATGGCATGACATCCATAGGAATGAATGACTGTGTTGTGATAGGACTCAGGGGCTGCGTGGAGTTACCCCAACAGTCATTTGCCATGCAGAGGAGGATGTGGTCAGCACAATAGATGAGCAGGCTTGTGGCTTCTTCATTTAGAGCCTCCCAAATTCAACTGTTATTGTATTTCTCTCTCCTCCTGGCCCCAAACTCCTTTTCCAATGATGGAATGTTCATTAACCCACTCTGAAGTCTTGAGCATCCAACTGCGCTTCTTGCTGAAAGTAGCAGAGATCTCCTTTAATTATGTCCTAATCTGTCCACTCAGAACCACTCAGGCCTCTCCAAAAGGCATCTCATACAGGATGAAACGCCCAGCTGGTTTCTCCATGGGAGAGCTTACAGACGAACCAGATCCATAGAAGAAGGAATTGTCCCTTAGATCAAAGGGCTGTACCAAGGAGAAGGAAAGTTGACAACTCATTCAAGGGTCTCTCTGGCCAGGACATCAAAGGAAGGGCAAATATATCAGCACTRCCAGCAGGTGCCCAAGGAAATAGACTGCAGGTGTCAACACTGGAGAAAATCCTCAAAGGGAGAGAAGTGGCTTTGGGCCATTTGGCTATGTGCTGCTCTTGTCCTCTTCTCTCCTCCAGCCAATGAATGAGAAAAGTGAATAGCCACGACTGTCAGAAATTAAAAGTCATGTTTAGCGTCATGGGCCACGACACAAAGTCCCTGGTTACAAATAATRACACTTTTCTATGAAAACAAACAAAATATCCCTGGCAGGGCTTGGTTCACGTGCACTTGAACCATCCCAGCTGTACAATGTCAAGCACTCTCCCAGAACCACAACCCCCTCAAATAACCTCAATCACGGTTTATGCAATTTTGAGAATGAATGAGAATTAGTACAGGATGGAGCCATTCCAATCCAGAACTTCTAGTGCTCAACTAAGTCTCCAATGACACTTATTTACACTAACAAAAGAAACCCAGCAAGTCCCTAAGCATGATGATAAAGGTTGGGACTTTGCCATTTGCTATAGATAATAAGGTCCAGCTGGCACTTAGATAATCCTAAGGTTGATGAGAAATATCCTGTGACTTTTGATGAGAAGAAAACAGTACAGTGAAGACCACAGGGACCCTTTCTACAGCAGGCATTTCTCAGGTTGCCTTGGATGAAACTAGTAGCTGTAGCTTTTCAGGATTGTTCTGGATGATCCCAGCACCTGAAGACAAGATCTGCCCTTCTGCAACTTCAGTTTCAGCCTCCTGTTGCTTGATTTAAGATGTAACCCAGCCTGAGGGACCTGAAGGTGAGATGTCCACCGTAAGCCAAGTACCCAGGCTCCCYCTGTAGTCAGTGGGAGAGACATTTGGGGCGAGAGTAGGGATGGTTTTTGATGGCTTGCCAAACAAATTCCTTCCCCATTTCATCCCAGGCCTCACCCTCTACATTTCCATGGTGCTTCTCAGSTGAGGTCCCCAAAACACCTGAGGTGTGTCAGTGAAGGAAGTTCAAKGACAACGGTCTTATGCTAACAGGAAAGGACAGGGATGGAGGAGAAGGCATGAAAATGTGCCATCACTTGGCCATGTGATGATGGATGAATTCAGGATTGAAAAGGATTGGATTGGAAAGAGCCTTTTACTGTGATGTGGGGTGTATGGCTTCAAACAAGTGATATTCCTTCCAGAGAGAAAGGTACTGTCTGAATGAAGATAAGGGTTTGAGCAGAGACCTGGCAGTAGTAGGCCTTAACTTCTTTTTGAACGTAGCATAGGTAGAGCAGTCCAAAGCATCCAAATATATCTCTGAATGGTCCATCGACCCACAGTAGACATCACTGGATATCCCTTGGTCTGCACCAAACAAATTAATTCTGCACATTTTGGAATGTTTTCCCCACTTCTAGTACCCAGTTGAGCTCACTCATACATTGCAAGCCAATCATGCAGACATGCAAAAGAAAAAATACTCAAACAAGGTTAAAATACAGGAAGATGATGCAAAAGTAGCTTTCCTGGGCATCCTGATGGACTCCTCTTGAGTCCTCTCTGCTTTCTTCTATCCCTTTTCAAATGCACCACAACATTCTCAGCACTTGTCTGACTCAATCCCTAATTAAAATTGCCTTAAGTCTAGGGGGGGTAAAAAAAAAAAAAAAGTGATGATGTGTTAGCTCTGAAAAGGTAGTATCAGCAAAAGATGCTCCTTGTCTGTGTTGTAGAGATAATGCTCGAGTTGAGGGGTGTTTGCTACAGGAAGCAGCTCACCCTGCCCATTTCCCCAGCAGGACAATGCTCATCCCATCCTCTTGCTGCTCCTGTAGAACCAGACATACCCAGGGAGCCCCCAAAAACAGCRCTTGAAAATAGCAGAGGGATGAGTGGAGCAGGCAGCAATTGCTGCCTCCTCACCTCCAGACACTGGCACTTGACTACACAGTTCGCTGCAGGATCTGGGAGGATTAGGAGCTACATTTAATCTTCCCAGAATAACTAATCCTCCCGGGCTAAATGAACTCAACAAACACACAAATGCAGCTGAYGGTGCCCGCAGCAACTGCTGTGCCGCTTCTCCCACCCTGCGTGTCCCCCAGCCCCATGGGGTGATGCCCTGGTTGGGACTCACCATGCTCCTGAGCTACAATTAACATCCAATAGTGTTTTATGATTTATTTTTTAGTAAAACTCTTCTTTAGTTGTGGCTGGAGATCAAGTCTCCTCGCAATCAGACCAAAAAAAAAAAAATGGCTCAGCAAGACGGATACCTTGATGAAGGGCTGTTAAATCCTTAGACTTATTCTGGCTCTGGAAGTCCCTGAGCAAACACAGCATCAAAGACGGAGAAAARAAAATCTGGGGAAAATTTTGTTATACATGATTGCTTGCTTTTTAAAACCTTTCAAGAATTTTTGCTTTCTGCAGTGCTTTTGTGAAGTCCCCTCCAATTTCTCCTAGACCAATTGTCAAGAGCTCTTCCGAATTGTCTCAGCACCAGTGAGCTGCAGCCAAAACCAGTATCAACGCTCCCTCTACTGGTCATACTGGTCCCTTGCACCCCTGCCTGGCAGCTACACCCTGGGAAGGAAGGATGGCGGGATGGAGGGATGGACAGACAGACAAACSAGTGTGGTCAGGGCTCCCAAGACCTGCTCCTCAACTGGTCCAGACGTCACTCCGGCCTTTAGGAGGAGGAGGGAGGGTGGTTATGGATTTATGGAGGGATAAGTAAAGAAGCATCTCTAGCCTTAGCTGTGATTTAGCAGACAGGTTGATCCAAGCCTGTCCAAGTTGAGACTGATGGTCACTGACAACTTACAGAATACATAAAATATGAAAACATTCTATCCATATAAACAGCTTATAGCAATACTAGCATTTTTCTGTGGCAACCTTGAAACTGCAGAATATCTTTGGAACCTACTTGCTGTTTCCTATTAAACCTCATAACATTTTACCTGTCCCTTACAGTAAAAGTCACCACTAACTTTGCTAGGATGGATTCCCATTCCTTCCCAGAAGACCATGATATACCTTTTGGGAGCTTTTCTTTGAAGGTCAGCCAGAAGCCCTTTAAATCACTGTGAAAGCTCTGGATTAGAGCTCCAGCAATGAGATAAGCCATGATATAACTCATTGCAGGACCTCAGCCTCCCTCTGCTGCCAAAGAAAAGCAATGGGGCACTAAGACACAGAGCAAACAGGCAGTCTTGCTAAGAAAGATGACCTTGTAGAGACTAAGGGAGATACTGTTCACCCAGCTGAGACATGGGAAGACGTGAGAGCATTTGTCAGAGGAAAATTAGATAGATTTACTTTAATCATCTCCACAGTGGAGATGTAAGGCACTGGTCTAATTTGACCAGCAAAGTACATTTTGTCTTCTGTGCCTCTTGCACCCRAGTCTGATGAGACAAAAATGGCCATCTCTAGGAAAAAATAAATCACARTGGGCATTATGAAAGCAAAATTTGCAAATGATCCATTATTTTATGGCATCCTGGTGAAATAGAGGAACATGGCATAAGAGGGTGATGCATGGAATGAATTTATGAAGATGCATTCACGGGGCTTTATCTGCTTTTAGCAATGCTTGACRTGCTGAGCTCTAGACTATGCCCTGGGAAGTATCTGCGTATGTCCCAACTTCTGCACTTGTCACATTGTGGCTGGTTTTGGAGTATTTGAGGGCTTAATAAACACATGGCAACCCATTCAACCTCTTCCCCAATGAGAAGATGCTGACCTTGCAGGGAGCCAGGAACTCTTAGGTTTAGTCAAAGCTTAAGCCTGTCTCTGCCCCATAAATGCCAGGCAATGTTGCAAAATATGCACAAGAAATGGGCAAGGGGAGACTTCCCTAATTCCTGGAATGCAGTGAGGTTAAGCGAGTGCATAAAAGGCAGATAGATGAAGAAAGGACGTGGTTGTGAAAGTGCTGAACCATATTTTTACTGGATCACGCAGTAATTTTGAAAGCTGGGCAGACAGTCCTACCTCCCACCTTCTGTGTAGGCATATAGACCTCTTCATCATAACAGTATCAGACACCAGGGGACAAAACAAGCTGCTGAATCTCACGAGAGGCACTGGTGACACTTACCTTGATGGGGAAGTAGTCCCTCATGTGCCTCCAGACGACACTGTTCCGGATGATGTGAATCCGCCTCCCGCCTTTTTGGGGTGTTTCCCTGTCTATCAGCCACCAGGCTGTGTAGAGGGCACTGATCAGCCAAAAACGTGTGAAGAAGAGGTAGATGAAGAGGGCTGCACAGCATAATCCTGAGAGAAAAACAAGGCGGTTAGTTGGCAGCCTGGATAAGGCAGGTCTTGGGAAAGGAAAGATCTTTTTCTGCCCTTGGATGGAGCCCAAGTCTTCACTGGGCTCATTGCTTAATCAAATTATCAACATAATAATGCTGCAAAGATGTGGTTTCTTTCCTATCTGCCCCAGGAACCTAGAGCACAGTTTAGCAACCTTCTTGCAGCAACAATCTACTTTTCCCAAGGCTGGTGCMTCTTCTTCCTCCCTCAACACCAATGGACCTTGGTCCCTCTGGAGCTTCCTCATGGGTCAGATCTCCATGTCTTTTCTTGTCCTGCTTTTCTCTGAAGTCATCCTGACCTCTACAGTGCTAATGACCATGTTTTATCTCAATACTCCCATTTGTGTTCCCTAAGGATACCTGACATTTTGCAGCAGCAGCAAACTGTATTATGTCTGCAGAGTTTCCTGGCTATTTTGTCCCTAGTTGCCCACCATCTGTTTTGGATTAGTGCCTTTGATAAGATTTGTATAAGATTTTGCTCTTTATCAAGTTTTGTCTTATTGATTTTGGACCATTTCCTCTGTTTCTCGGATTCACTCTAAAATTTGGTCCTGGCCTCCAGAGGATTTTCAATCCTTTCAACCCAGTGTCATCACAGCTTTTATAAGCACACTCTATATCATTCCCCAAGTTATTAAATGACTTGGGACATTCCCAAGTCATTAAAGACTTTCCTGAGTGGCTTCCAGTCAAGGCTCAATTTTGTCCTTTTCCTCCTCTCTCCCTCATGCATCGTGTTTTGACAGAGGGAATAAGAGGAAAGAAGCAATGTCTGCATGAAAACACCCACCATTTGGCATATCATATCCCATCCAAGCCCAACATCATCTGCCTGCAGAGAAAATGGGAAGCACTGATGACCAGCAAGCTGCTGCATGGCAAAACAGGTGCCTTAAAAGAGCAACTTGGAAGCAGGAGTCAGAACTGTGTCTCCTCCATCTGTTCCTCTAGAATTCATGGCTGGCCCTAGTCTTTAGGACTTAGTCCATGATCAGCCCTGGTTCTTAGGTTGTTGTCAGGGAAAAGGGTGAGATTGACTGAAAAACACATTCAACCAAACCTTCCCCAGCTTATGGCTACATCACGTGTGGCAGGTTATGTACTTCAGAGTCTTCATCACAGATGAAGGACCAAGGCTAAGGCTTGGCTAAAGGATGGCTAAAGGAAGCTAAAGGATGGCTAAAGGAAGGCTAAAGATGCTTTTGTTCAGACTCTGCTCCAGTTCTGGGACAGACATCATCAGATGTGTCATCTGAGACCTGGATTTTCATCTTTGTGGGCATCACACAGCATCTACTATCTCCTCTTCATCTCGGCTAAGGCCCATTAGAGAAGAGACACATAGTGCTCTCATCTGAGTCTTCCTTATACAACATATTTAATTTTATTAAACAAGAAAGCATTGCCTGGGCTAAGGTCAGTTTTGTGTGCTAAACATCTCCATCTGCATTATGTTGCCCTGACCCCAGAGCTTTGTGTGTGAAAACAAATCCCTGTCTTCTTTTTAAAACATTGGCTTGATGGTCCTATAAATCCCTATAGAAAAAAAAGCAATAATCCAGCAAAATCTTAAACCTCCTTAAAGCTCAAATTAGATTTCATGTCCTGGTGCATTTAAGCACACTGTGGCAAACAGCGTTTTAAGGGCAAGACAAGGCAGCACTAATACAGYGCTGCACAGTAAGGCCATCAAGTCAAAACTGCAGAATATCTGGGTTTTTTTTTAAWCATGCCACGCAAAGCCCAAAGTACACTCTCCAAGAAGGAGTTGTTCTGGTCCAAATCCATGCACTTACCTCCAAGTGAAGCTTTATCTTGTGATTATATAATTATTAATTTTTTCTTTTGTTTGTACTCAACTTTATGCAGGGCAGAATTTGCTCATAATGATCTTCACCTGATCTTAATATTGCACTTGCAAATTTTATGGTGCCCTGGGTGAAGTGGGACAGGAGTTCGTTCCCTTTGTAACGCAGATCTTGAGGGTGAAAGGTGCTGATCAAAAAGACAAGCGAGTTTCAGAAAATGGACYGTTGCATCCTACTGCCTGCATCTAAGTTATTCCCAGCTTCCCCAAAGACCTCTGTGAGTCTTGTCCTCAAACTCCTGGATGAAAGCATAGCAAAGGCAGGATGATACCATGGGTTTGATATCAAGACTTTCTGGGCCGTGTTTGTCATGCAGCTGTATCACTGCTTCACTGCTTCCTAGGAGCTGTGTCCAGACTCCCAGCTGAGCTCCAGCATCAGTCCTGCTATCTGAGACTTCTTCACACTGACCACAGGGTTCCTTCCAAGCTTCTTGCTCCAACCTCATCCTGTTTAAGGAGGTACAGATGAATTTTTAAGTCCTTGAATCTCCCTGCTTTCCAAGCGACTGAAAAAAAATTCCTCCCACCTGTGGAAGCAGCAAATCCTACATCCATTTAAGTTAAGTGCTGCAGGGATGGTTTCAGAAGTTTTAAGAGTGGAGATCTGCTTGTATATATGTAAATCTCGAGTCCTTCCTGAAGCAGTAAAAGCAAGTTGGTGGAAAATTCACTCCTTTTCCTACATGGTTCCTCTTTGTGTTCTTAGACAGGACATCAAAGACAATCTAAAGCCTTCTCCTTGTCTCTCCTGCTTCTCCTCTTCAGGACATGGCAAAATGGATTGGTGACCAGTAGAAAAATGTTCTGTGTTGTGAGGCTCTTTCCAGGAAACATTGCTTTATTTCTGCTTTTCTTTGCTTCTTGATCCCTTTTCAAAAGACCTTATCTTGACACAGAGAAACATGAGTCTCTGATTGAAGACACAATCCCCCATGTCTCAAAGGTCTTGATGGAATAAAACTGTGGAGGAAATTAAGTGGGAAAGTGGTGGGATATCATATAGCAAAATCGTGGAGCATCCTTCTGGAGTCTCAGTAGAAGAAATTGCTATTTCTGAGTCTTGTGATGACACAGAAAGGACCAAGAGGAGACAGAGACCAAGCTGAAGGTGGTTTAGGCTGTTCCTCCTGTAAGCTATAGAGAAGACAGGACTCCTTCATGGAGTCATAGAACAGGGGCTTGAAAATGTCACCTGCCAAGGCATCTACTGAGATCAAAGCAAGCTTTGTCACAGGTGATAGAGCAGTATGGTGGTACTACAGTCTGGCCTTGTGCTTGGGAATGGGGTAAGCCTGATGTAAAAACACGAGAGCTTCTTGTCTTCCCCTCTTTGGAACAAGGAGCACTTCGGAGCTGCTCAAATGAGAGGCACATTTCCCTCAGCATCTTCTTTCCTACAAGCAACTGTCATTTTCTGGGCTATTTGCCAGACAAACACTTTAAAGGATATAAAGAACATGGCATTAGGCCCTTGGCTGGGGAAGCTCAGCAGTTCGCTCTGTTCTGGGGCCAAACTGCTGGCTTTTTACAACCCACTGTGCCCATGAAGCAATTTGTGAAGGGTTATCAGGTCTCAGAAATGCTTCTGGAATAGGGTACAGTCTGAGTCATGAGAGGAAGAAATCTGCCAAGTCCATGGTTCATTAGAAACTGATCTTTGAACCCAATTGGCTGCCAGTTTTCTGCAGTACTGGGAAATGTAGGGGCAAATGAATTATCACTTGACGGGTGATGGCATGGATGGGGAATGCTGGTTCATCAGGCGCACAAATGGCTGATTTTAAAAGCAGTGGTCTACACAAATATAGCCTGGCATTCAGTCAGATGATTTATAGTTAGAATATAATCTCTGCCCATGTCCCAGGGAAGTCCAGAACTGATGGGTAGAAGCTTAAGCCCCCACACTGAGCCCTTTAGAGAGGGCATCACTATGGTCCATAAGAGACAATCTGATGGTGAGATGCGAGGAGCTTTCTCAGTGTCACCCATGGTAAGGATTATATGACACTGGATGAAGCAGTCATAGGATGTTYCTGGACTGCCAGGCCACCAGCTTCCACGTGTAGGACCAACCATCTTATAGACCRAAGATACTCCTTGTGGTGTTTCAGGACCTGGCACCTCGCATGTCCATAGCTGTAAGGGAGCCAGCAAAGACAAGGCACATGTCTGGATGTAGTGAATTCTTTCACCATCATTTGCTGGGAAGAAAAAGTGAAGAATCTGGGGGAGGTTCCTACACTGAGYAGTATCTTTTCAGGTCATGTTTTCTTCCTTGTGATAGCAATCCAAGTGTTGGAGGATGCTCTACAAGATGTGTCTGCTGAGTGGGTAGGCACAGCAGCTTTGGGATGCATGAGCCAGGGAGAGGAAGAGTTTCAGTGATGGAGCAGACTCTTCATCTGAGCAGCTGCTTCTGCCTTTTATTTTTTTTGCAGAGAGGTCAACCCTGTAGCAGCAGTACCTGGGGCATTTTACATACTACCTAGACCAAGGATTTTAAGTGAGCAAGGGTCTATGAGCACATAAAATCATAGAATCCTAGAATCATAGAATACTTGAGGTTGGAAAGTCTAGATGGGACCTCTAGAGGTCATCTAGTCCAACCTCCCTGCACACGCAGGGTCACCTAGAGCACATGGAAGAGTATTCTTTCCAAGTCAAAAAAGGAACATGTCCCATCAAAGAGGTAAAATAGCCCTTGAAAAGAAGGGTTCTCTTGCTTTTGTAGCAGCCCTACAGCAGGGTAGACTCACACTGCACTTATCAGGAGGGTGTGCAAGATGCAGTTGTTGAGGCTGCCCATGAGTCCAGGGACAGAGAGAGCCTGGGCAGCTCAGCACAGCCAGGTCCAGAAGCAAGGCAAGGCTGCCACAAGCTCAAAACTATGCTCCACAGCCAGTCCTGACTTACGCGGGCACCACATGCCCTTTGAGCCAGCCTTGTCGACCAAAGGAGTCCAAAGGCTGGGTGTCACATGTGCCGGATAAGCTGGGCCTACAAGGAGAGCATGCACATGTCTCCTACCCTTCCAACAGGATCATTAGGATGCAACCAGATCCATCCCCATTCCTGAGCACACAGAGACAAGGGATGAGAAAGGTGAGGAGAAGCAGTGGACCAAGCATGGGCACCATTACACTGGTCTTGATGCCTGCAGGGGCCCGGTCCCATTGCATTAGGAGGGGGCCTGATCAGTGCTGAGATCCCACAGCAGGTGGAAAATGCCCAGCAAGGCTGAGTGTCTACGTCCCATGCTTCGTATGTCCCTGCTGCCCTTTCCTCCTCTCCTGAGGATGGTTTCACACAACCATCGTGGCATCTGCCCCAAACTTTCGACAGCCTTCGTCTAGCAGCAGCAACACAAAACCTTTTCCCAAAGGAGAAGGGCAAACCCTCTTCAAATCGCTCTGCATTCAGTTATGACCATGCTCATTCCTTCCTTTTTTTTTTTTTTTTTTTTTTAATGAATTTGGTTTCAAAATTCCAAAGGAAGATAGAGCACAGTCATCCAAGAAGGCTCCATTTGGAGCTTCATCCTTGCTCAAGCTGCTTTGAGCAGCTCCAGGTTAGTGACCAGCTGTGGAGAAACTTCAGGGGATTCCTCCCTTTCCCACTCATTTTCTGCTTTTCAGCTGACTCCAGTAGTCACTCCTCATCTCCATCACTGAAAGGTCAAGAGGCAACTTRACCCAATACCAACAAAGGACAAAACTGTGCCTGCCTAAATGCAGGGTTTTGATGAAAAAAAAACCTCATCATAACTCCAGGAGCTCTGGCTGCACCCACCATGGGGACTGGGGCATGTTGTTCATGGCCTGGTTGAAGGCCATGGCTACATACTGACTGTGCCCCATCACTCCCAAGGGCTCCAGGTGGAAACCCTGGCCATAGGGCCAGGAGAGAGCCACAAGACACCCCATGTGTCCTTGGTGTGAGTGGTCATACCCAGGGCTGTGTGCCTTCTTCCAGATCTCCCCTTGCCTGTGCTGAGAATGAAGCCCATCACCCGCTCCTGCAGGGTGGTCTCCATGCTTGGGGGCACCTAGGGAAAATATTCATTACAGTCTGGATCTTCTTATGAATGAGAACAGCCTCAGAGCTCACAACACAAGTCCAGGATGTCTCTAGGTGGACATAAGTCTGCTCAGCATCACCACTCCATAATGCCTTAGCTATGCTTGGTGGCAACTCAAGCAGCCATGCCACTAGTGTCACACCAGGACATCCCTCTCCATTCAGTGAGAGAAGACCTCTAGGTGGTCCTAGAGCAACCCAATGGGCTCATGCTGATTACATCTCTCCTAAACATCTAGTATATCTGCTGATTCTGCAGGCTAACTGCATTGCTCAGTTCGGATCCGTTGCACTAGTTCCCTGCTCTGCCAGCAAAGAGCAGTTTCAACCATTCTCACTGCTAGCAAAGGTCCCTGGTCCATGCCAGGAGCACTTTGGCACAGTGTGGACATGCCAGGACCTGGGTATGCCCAATGACCTGCTGCTTCCATGTGTCCAGCACTAGCTAGCCCCTATCCCACCACAATATGATGAAAGTTTTCACCAGACACTGAAGACTAAGTGCTCTCAGGTTAAGAAGCAAACTGGCATGACTGGAGGGACAACAGCAATCCTGAGGATGTCACCTAGCTTGGCTGTAAATCACTCTGAACATTTTGTCCCCTCTGATAACCTGGCCCCAGGTTGCTCATCTTCTGATCAACCTGCTCACCTGCTTCTCCAAAACTGCTTCCCTCTCATTTCCAGCAGCACCCGGTGCCTTCCCTGCTGCAGCAAGTCYATCGGGGTCCAAGTCTACTGATCAGATTAGGTTTTCCTGGAAAATGACCCTTTTAGGGCGGGTAGGATCTATGTAAAGCAAGGTGCCTGTCCCCAGCAGAGCCTTCCATGCTCTTCCCACTGCATCATCCCTGCGGCATTTTTCCTGATGACCCCAGAGCAGGACAGTGCCTTTGACTGGGAATTAGAGAGCAGGAGAAGTTGAGCCATCCCCAGCCATGAGTTCAGCTCCAGCGTCAGACCCGCGGACGTGACCGAGAGCAGACACACGGACAGACACTCAGCGCACGTACCCGATGCCACCAACACCGAAGCAAGAAGGAGCTGCTTTAAAACGAGGCAGAGCCGCCCACATTGCTTTTCCTTACCAAAAAAACCCACCACCGTGCAGTGATACGAGCAGAGACATGTGTGAACAACTCCCATCTGCACGGTGAATGCTAATTTCTTGTCCCCAAATGGCCCGGGATTCACTGCAGCACCTCAGAAGATGCTTTTAATGACATTTTCCTCATGTGCTGGCTTGGGGTTGGGGCAAAAGCTGCTTCGGTTTCTCCAGCAAACCCATAGCCTGGCACTGGTCCTAGTCCTTCATTGCATGACCTGCTTTGGGATATCAGCGACCACTCGCCCCCTGACTCAGTTTCCCTCCTCAGCCYAAGCTCTTTGGTGACATGAGTACACAGACACGTTTTCACTCCTGCAAGGGAGAAATACCTCTATAAATAAGGTTAAAAACTGTAAAAAAAAGGACAAAGGAGACATCTCTCACCTAGCGCCAGGAAGCTGAAGACCCACTGGACCACGGAGGCGGTCTGAAGCCTCCTCCGCAGCGGCAGGGAGAGCGGAGCGAACTCGACCTTCATCTTGGGCTCGGCGCGCACGTCCCGCAAGGAGAAGGAAGCTCCGCAGATAGCAAATGCAAAGTGCAAAGTTATCCGTCAATGTTTACCCAGGCTTACACTACGGCGAGGGAGTTGTGCAACGTACAGTGGCRGTGGCAGCCAAGTCCCTGCGTGGGGAGGAAGGGGACACTGCTGCAAGCCCTTGCAATGAGGTTCAGTGGCGAGGTTCTCATGCTTTCACCTCCACRCATGGGAAGGAAATTCCTTTTAGGATCCCAGTTTGCCTTTCCACGTGGGTCTCTTCACCCTAGATGTTTCTCCCTTCACGTTTTCCGGTGCTTGGAGGCTCCCAGAAAGGATGGAGGCTCTTCCTGCATTCCTGCATTTAAGCCAGGCGTGACCACAGGTGATTTAATTATCCTCCTTCTGGAAAACAGGAACACATCGCCTGTGTGTGAAGACCCCATATAGAACTAAAAGTCCCCGTGCAAAGTCTGCTCTGGCATTGCAGTGCGGGGCAGAGGGAATCCCAAGGGACCCTTGTGCTAAAGCAGCTGCAAGGAGAGGGCAGCAAGGCACAGGAGGGGGGTTTTGGGAACAGAGCCTGCAGGGGAAGGAGGAAAAAAAGGCTGCTGCTGAGGAGCGGCTTTGTGATTCCAAACGTGCAATGTGCAGATAAGGCGGGAGGCTGGGCCTGTTTGCAAAGCTGGGCACGGGAGGCAGCACAGGAGGGGCAGGAGCAACCAGCGGGTGTTGCAGGAGTGAGCCTAGGAGTGCACAACACTGGGGTGCATGGAGAGGGCAGACCTGTGTCCTTGCATGCACTTGTGAGTGCATTTAAGGGCATCTCAGCAAGTACCACCTCTCTTTTGCATTTGGACCTCACCTCTGCACCGATGCATGGGCGGCAGCTCTGCCTAGTCACATTCAAATGTGACAATTTGCTGCTTGAAAGCAAAAAAAACCCAGAAACTTTGGGGGAAAAAATAGTCCTTGGGGAATGCTTTAATTGGGCTAAACCCTGGCAACACATCCCCCATCGCTGCTGTGTTGTTCTGCTTCCAACGTGGTTCTGCTCCGGGTGAGCAGGGGAGGCTCGTGGCAGTTTCAGCCCTGTTGCTTGGAGACACGCAGTTTTCCGGAGATTCTCCAAAACACAGTGCCCGGATGCGTGTCCTGAGCTCCTGGGTCCTCCYGGGCTCTGTAAGCCCTGATGTTATGAGCAACACCACACAAGAATGCACCCAAGGACATCATTTTCACTGTTGTTGCTGGTAAATAATTAGAGCGCACGGACAAAACAGCAGCTGCTGCTGGTGCACCATGAGAGAGTACGGGCAAAACAGCAAACACTGGTTGAAGATGAAGATAAGGACCAGCGTATCTTCAAGGAACCAGCTGAAACCGGGCAATGGGGGTAAACAGGACTCCCTGAGGCAAAATGAGACCATATATAGGGGTGAGTTATCAGAGTTCATCAGAAGTACCCCAAAAAATGAGCACTAGGGGTATCAAAAGACTGTGACGGACCACCAAAGGGACAGAGAGYGCACGAGCAAGAGGGTGGCATATATTGTAATTAGTTCTAGGAAACAATAAATATGTATGATCATTCCAGGAAATTTAATGCATTTGTAGATCACAGAAAAATATAAGCTTCGGTTAACGCAACTTACTGCATGCACATTAGGAGGAGCTATCCCCCAYGSATCCAGYGCCRTAATAAAGAATGTCTGCTTCTTAATACTACATTGGTGTTAAGAGGTTTATTCCTGATTTTCGGTGACACTGGCGACTCYATTAGAGGAATGGGTGGTTGGAGGAGAAGAAAAGCAGAGTGCTCTTGCAAGAGACTTTTAAAAGAAGATGATCTAGTCTGGCTACCAGTGCTACTGATGAGCCAGTAGAGGGGCATCCAGGATTATTTTTGTGCATCCTAGTATGAGTTGCGCTGAGCTTGAGGGACCATCGTTTGCCAAGTATGAGAGTTTACTGGTGATAAGAGATATAACAAAGCCAAGGTAGCAGGCTGGTCTTGGTCATTAGCAGTATGTAYGTCAATAGAAAACCTAGTGCTCAGCCCACAGCAGTGCTCTGCAGGTATCAATGTGCCCATTAACAGGTGTTCTGAGAGGGATGTCTCCACAGCTTGGAGATGTTTATGGTGCCCCATCATTTCTCCTTTGTCTAGACTTGTAAATCATGGGGTCTTTGGAAGATCTGTCCCTAGGCTTTAACAATCCCACAGCCTTGTCCCCAGCCAAGGAGCACCTGGGTTGTTAAGTCTTGGTGGGCACCTCAGAGCAAAGYCTTCTTCTAAGGGCTGCAACATCCAGAGTCTTGAGCCGAGCCCTGCCCAAGCATTCCCAAGCATTGAGCCCAGATATCCACAGCCTGTGTCCTGACACCCAGGACAACCATACGCACATACGTCCATAGAGGTTCTGGTCACCAGGGGACAATGGAAAATGCAGACAAAGTCTGCAGAACAGTTGGACACCTCTTCCTTGTTGTCTTAATTCTCACCACCATGACCATTTAAACCTCAATTTTGTCCCCCCTCCTTTTTTTAATTTTTTCCCTATTTCTCCCTATTTCCTAACATGCTCTGGTGCTCATACACATGCTGCTTGATTTATCTCCTCCTCTGTTCTTGGACTTTTAATTCTCATGCATTTGTAGTCACTGATCCACTCTCCTATGGCTTATGCTCAGTACCAGAACACCAAGTTTCCTTAATGCCTCAATAGGTTGTCCTCTCTGACCCTTTTATCAGCAGCCCTGGTGACTCAGGTGATCAATGTTCATCTCGGAGGACAAGGAGGAACCCATAAAACACAGAGTCACGGAGCCACAGGCTTTGCCAACAATGATGGGCTTCCTCAGGAGACCTCACACTCAGAGCTCAGCAGGTTGGACATGCAGACTTGGCTATGCTCCAGTGTCGCAGCCAAGAAAGCCCCATAGAATCATTATGGTTGGAAAAGACCTTCAACATCATAAAGTTCAACTGTAAACCCACCATGTCGGCCAACCCATGTCCCTAGGGGATGCAGGAGCATGTTGGAGTACTAAGGATACCGGGTAGCTCTTTCGATTTTGCTTCCTAGGAGAAGCCTGGTCCTGGCATGTGTGGCCCTCACTGAGACCTTTCATAGAATCACAGACTCATAGGATGGTTGAGGTTGGCAGGGACCCCTAGGGATCATCCCCTGCAGCCCCCTGCTCCAGCAGGGACACCCGGAGCACGGGGCACCCGCTCCACCCCGGCGCGTTGGGAAGGTCTCCAGAGCAGGAGCCTCCGCAGCCTCCCTGGGCAGCCTCAACCAGGGCTCAGGCACCCTCCCACCAAACAAGTTCTTCCCCACGGCCACATGGAGCTGCCTGGCCTCCAACCTGCACCCACTGCCCCTTGGCCTGCCACTGGCCACCACCCACAAGAGCTTGGCCCCTTCCTGCTTCCATCCTCCCCTCGGGTGCTTGCACACGGTGACCAGGTCCCCTCTCGGCCTCCTCTTCTCCAGGCTCAACAGGCCCCACTCGCTTGGTCTTTCCTCACATGAGAGCTGCTCCAGTCCTTTCATCATCTTCGTCACTTTCCGCTGGACCCTCTCTCCATGTGCCCCTTGTCCTGGAGAGCCCACAACTGCGCCAAATACTCCAGGGGTGGCCTCACCAGAGCTGCATAGAGGGCAAGTCTCAGTAACACGTTTCCTTTCATTGYTCCCATCCCATTTGGTCTTCAGGTACCCTCCCTGGGGCGGTGTGGAGGCAAAGACATTTCTACTGGGGGTCTCCAGATGTGGTTCAGGTCTACATTTGATCAAGAATACCCACAAATGATTATTTTATCTCATCTCAGCTAACATTGGCCAGTGAAGCTAATGATCCAGTGTCCCTCCAAAATTAGCGGAATCAGGCAGGAGCCTCTGGAGCAGCAATCACGTCATCCTAAGGGAGATAAGAGGTTTATGCCAGGCCTACCTTGTTATGAGATTGGTTTTCATTTTTGCTTGTGGTCAGTCTCTTCTGTCCGATTGGATGAACTGCCATCCAGCTTCCTGGAGCTTGGGATATTTATGGCTATGAGAACTTTGCCTTCCCTAAATGAATTGTAATTAAATATCCTCTCCAACTTCTTTCTGATTAAGTTGCATTGACTCACGTCCCTCAGTGGAAGGGTCTCCTCCAGCTCTTGACACATCCCCATCACTTTCATCTTTCTCCTTCCCCACTYAATATTTCATCCGTCTTGAACAAAATGAGGCTGCTCCAGCTGAACTCCTGATTAAGCCCTGCTTCTCCTCAATTACATCAACTTAAATCACCGGATAGATGGGTCAAAATACAACTTCTTTCCAAAAACGCCGGGTCCTCTGTTTTGCATCCATCATGTGGTGCCCTCAACATCATGACAACCTTCCCACGCACTCCTGAGATCACAGGATTGAGCCCCAAGGTGCTCCAAGCCCTGGTCAGTGCAGAGGGACTCCCCAGACCCTCGGATGTCCCCAGTGTCACCACACATCTCTGCAACTTTCCCTTCCCATAACAGGCTGGAGGAGCAGAATTGAAACACAGAGGCATTTTTATGTATTTAAAGGCTCATCCCCTGCATGAGTGGCTCGTAGCCAGCAAGTCAATCGGGCCAATTGGAGCTAATGGACTTGACTTGACATAAGGGATGGAATTATTCCCGTCACTGCCTCCTGAAAGTGGATGAACAGCCACGTGCCAAGATTGTTCTCTATATTATAATATATATATGTGTGTATAGATGTCACTGCAGGCATTAAGCAACTGGAGCATTGGAGACATCAGCAATTTCTTTTCTTTTTTTTTTTTTTTTTAATTCTGCAGTTGAGATGCTGCAGTGGTGGGTAGAGGCAGTTGGATGGATTTGGGCATTTAATTCAGTCCCCCTTATAAAAGGAGCTAAAAATATATATATGCCCATCATGCAGGGGTGATATGGATATGCTCAGCAAAGCCTGCAGATAGCTCGGGACTAAGGTAAGAGTTGCAGTCATCCTAAATGAAAAGACAAAAAAAAAAGTCCAATTACCCCCCAAAATGCTGGAAAAAAAGTAGAGTTTCTTCATTCGCTCCCAAGGGGACAGGGTGTGGCAGTGACATGGGTTAATTCCCAATTTCCTGCCTTCATTGTGTGCATTTGGGGGAGTATCTGTGATTCCATGGCTGGGTTTGTGTGTGCATGTGTAAATAGTGTGTACATGCACATATGTGTGCCTGCATGTGAGAGTGTACATGTGCATAAACGTGCATGCAACTGTGTGCACATGTGTGTGCAGACATGTTTATATATACATGCATATGTGTGGATGCATGCATTTGTCAGCATAAGTGTGCATGTTTCAGTGAATATATGTGCTTCCATTCTGCACATGCGTGCTTGCGTACATGTATATGTGCCTGCTTGCATATATGTGCATGCAGGCATGTATATGTGGCTGTGTGTGTATGCCTGTGTGCAGTGTGGCATGAATATGTGTTTGGGTATTTGTGTGCACTTGTATTTCACATGTGTGAAGGTGCTTGTGCAAGCCTGGGTGTTCATGTGCACGTGTGTGAATAAGCAATGTGTGCAAATGAAGGTGAGAGTCTATGTGAGAAATAGAATTACATATTTGTGTGCACATATGTGTGCACATGGGTGTGTGTTGATACGTGCATGCATGTGCATGCTTGTCTCTTGCTGTGCATTTGCACATGCATCTGCATTTGTGTGCATGTATGTATCTGTCTGCACATACACAAGTGTGCACATTTGTGTGCAGTTGCATATGCACATTTGTGTTCATGGGCATGCTGGTGTGCACAGCAGTGTGCACATCTGTTGGTATATGCCATGCAGTGCTGTTGTGAACCTGTGTGTGCATGTGTGTGTGCAGATATTTGTCTACCTGTGCTTATGCACATGTTACATGTGTGTGTGCACACCTGTGCATGCAGGTACCTACAGAAATGTGCGTACATGAGTGTGCACATGTGTGTATATGTTTGTGTGCACTTGGACACACATTCTTATGCACCTGGTTTGCATACATGTATGTGTACATATGTGTGCAAAAGCATGTGGGGATATACATGTGCTCATCTGTGCACATGTGTGCATGCAGCTGTATGTGGTGTCTGCATTTGTGTGTGTACATGTTTATACCCACRCATGTGCATGTGTGTGCACACATGCACGTAAGTGTATGTGCATGTGTGAGTGCATACTAGCCTGTCCATGTAAACATGTGTGCACATGTGTGTGCGTGCATGTATGCACATGTATATGCAAATGCATGCAACTGTGTGAACCTATGCATGTGTGCACATGTGTGTGCATGTGCACCTGTGTGTACATGTACGTGCAAGCACATGTACAAGTGTGCAAAGCCTGTGCACGTGTGTCTGCATGTGCAAGAAGGTGTATGTGTGCACATGTGCATGCATGTGTATGTGCACATGTGTATTTATGTGCATGAAAGTGTGTCCAGGTATGTGCACACATGTGTGCACGCTTCTGTGTATGTGCACATGTGTATTTGCAAGCACATGTGTGTACACATTCTGTGCACGTGAGTGCAAGCCATTGTATGTGTGCACATGTGCATGCAATTATATGTGCATGTGTGTGTGTGTACATGCATGCAGGCATGTCCAAGCATGTGTGCACATTTGTATGCGTTTACAAGGGCATGCMCATGTGTGCACAACCTGTGCACGTGTGGGTGCATGTGCAAGGTGCATGTGTCTACATGTGCCTGCAGGTGTATGTGCATGTGTTTGTGTGCAAGCATGTTCAGGTATATGCGTACATGCGTGCACAAGTGCGTGCAAGAGAATGGTGTGCGTGTGCAAGCGTGTGTGTGCGMGTGCACACGCATCTTGCACCCACCCGTGTGCGCGCACACACGCGTGCGCATGCGCGCGGAGGCAGCTGCACCCCCCCCGCCTACACGCGCGCCCTGCCGCCCCTCCGCTGGCCACGCCCCCTCAATAAGCCCCGCCCCCTACACGGACGCTCCTCCCGCCTCTGCAGGCCACGCCCCAGTGTAGCCCCGCCCCTGGCCCCGCCCTCCCCCGGCGGCTGCGGCGGCGGGAGCGGCTGAGGCGGCGGCGGGAGCGGCTGAGGCGGCGGCTGAGGCGGCCGGTGGCGGCGGGAGCGGCGCGGGCGCCGCCGCCATGGCGTGGCCCTGCATCACCCGCGCCTGCTGCATCGCCCGCTTCTGGAACCAGCTGGACAAGGCCGACATCGCCGTGCCGCTCGTCTTCGCCAAGTACTCGGAGGCCACCGAGCAGCAGCCGCCGCCGCGGCCCGTGGAGACGCAGCCGGGCGGCGAGGCGGCCGCGCCGGAGCGCGAGCGGGAGCGGGGGAGCAGCCCTGCGCCAGCCCCACATGCCTCGCCGCCCGCCGACTCCGTGATGCGCCACGACTACAAGCCCTGGAAGGTGCAGCGGCCCGAGCCGAGCTGCAAGCCCAAGAGCGAGTACCAGCCCTCGGACACCCCCTTCGAGAAGGAGACCCAGTAYCAGAAGGATTTCCGCGCCTGGCCCATCCCCAAGCGCGGCGACCACCCCTGGATCCCCAAGCCGGGCCCGTCGCCCGCCCCGGCCGCCCTGGACGGGCGCAGGAAGGCGACACCGGGCGCCGACAGGAGCCACGGCGAGGCCGAGGCGCCCGAGGAGGTGGCCCGGAGCGGCGAGGGCCGCGGCAAGGCCCCCGAGGCGGCCGGCGGGCCCGACAAGGGCCGGGCGGCCGTGGATGCCCTCAACAGGCAGATCAAGCAGGAGGTGGCGGCCGGCGTCAGCTCGTCCTACAGGTGAGGTCCCGTGGGCAGCCACCGCCGCCACCACCGTCCGCACGGCCATCGCCGCCATCCATCAGCACCAAAACCACCATCAGCACCAAAACCACCACCACCATGAACCTCCCGGTCACCAGCCTGCTCTCCATCCATCCATCCATCCATCCATCCATCCATCACCCATCCTTCATCCTCAGGCACCCTCTTCTTTCCCACCTCATCCTTCTCCTCATCTTCCATCCACAGAGCGCTTGATCACAGTGGTTGGACTGTCCCGACCCATCCCATCCCATCCCATCCCATCCCATCCCATCCCATCCCATCCCACCCCATCCCACCATCCCGCCATCCCCTGGGCATTGCACCGCGGCAGGAGTCCCACCAGCCCAGAAATGCCATCTCGGAGGCTTCCTACCACCGTAGGAACCTGGAAATTTCTGCCCCGGCCCCACCTCTCCTGTGTCCTCTCTGCATTTTGGGGCTGCGTTGCAGGTTTATCTGCACAGATCGATGTTTT
The DNA here is from genome assembly GCF_003342845.1 of Nothoprocta perdicaria. Lineage (NCBI taxonomy): Eukaryota > Metazoa > Chordata > Aves > Tinamiformes > Tinamidae > Nothoprocta > Nothoprocta perdicaria. The sequence goes on from NW_020455501.1 coordinate 417,969, forward strand.
TTCTCTTCCCTGGGTGCATTTAGGGACGTTGTCGGTAGGTTTGCAGGCACCTGCAGCGCCTAGGGCCTTTCTAAACAGGCAGACCCAGGTCCGAGTTGTCCTTTATGTTATTTATTTTTTCCCCCAACCTGGGTGGAATCGGAGACAAAGCGGGATGCGGGTCCAGCCCCCTTGGGTGGGGCGGCTTTGGGATGCTGCCATGTCGGGATCCGGAATGTCCCGCTGTCCCCAGCCCCCCCCCCCATCACTYCCCTCCTCCTACCGCRGCTGCCAAGAGGAGCCCGGATTCCATCCCCCTCTCCCCCAAAAATAAGGGATCACAAAAACCTCTGCCCCGCGTGAAGCCGCTTGCGTTTTCCAGAGCTTTCGCTGCCGGTGTGGGGAGCTGGTGGCCGTCTCCTCTCCCCCGTCTCCAGGTTGGGTGGGAAGCGCTTTAAGCAGCGAGAAGGTTTGGGGGTGTTTGTGGGGGGTTTTCTTTGAGTTCCCATAATGATATGAAGGAGAACCCACTCCTGTCACGTCTTGGATTTGGTTTTTTTGTGTTTTTTTTTTTTTTTTAACTCGAGTTTGGGGCTGATTTGGCTTTAAGAGGGGATGCTGCAGACTCTCCAGACGTGACAAAGCAGCCTGTGATTTCTCAGGGTGTCTCTTTGGCAAGGGCAGAGGAGGTGGAGAGCGGGGGAAGATGCTCYCCAAAAGGGCTGAGTTTTCCAAAAAAGCGTCGCACAATCCTTTAATCCGCCATGGGAAGCAGGGATCTTTGCCCAGGAGTTTTTTTCTCTGGTCATTTTGGATCAGCAGGGGTCCCTGCRCCGCTGTTGGCTCCGATAGGGTTAAATCCGAAGGGATGGGGCTGTGGCACAGGGCTAAATCCCAAGGGATGGGGCCCCGTGGCACAGCCAGAGGACAACCTGAATCCAGCCTCTCAGCACAGGCTGTGATCCACCAGCTACAATGAAACCCCACGCTCAGAAAGCTCCTTTCCTCTCTAAATTTTCCCACTTTTCCCATCCTGGACCCTTCTCAGCAGCATCTGGCCTGTGATTTTCGGCCTCCTCACTGCAGATATTAAAAGCAAGAGGAACTCGAAGACCTCCAGTCTTCCCCATCAGGCTCCTCTCCTTCCAGGAGAGCTTCAGTGTGTGAGGATTTCTCTTTCCCTCGCGTCCTTGTCTGCCCTCTCGCTTCCATGTTTCCCTTTGGTGCAGCATATTGTAAGAGAAGTGTTTGCTCTAGCGCTGAGCCCTGAAACATAAGCACCTCTTCATTAATGCCTGAGTGATGTTCTGCCTAATTGTTCTCATTTTCCGTTCAAATTAAGCATCTTTAAAAGGTTACTTATTGTTTGGGCTGTTTTAAGAGCCAAATTCTCCATGTYCCTGTTATTACAGAAAACCTTTCTGCTCACAGGAGTCCCTACTGGGTGTATTTAGTCCCCACCTTGCCCTGTGACATGGAAGAGGAATAGAGCTTGCCTGGCTACCTGAGCAGGTGAACTGTGATGGCTCTGTCCACCCAAGGGCATCTGCTCAAAGTATCTTATTTGTTTTTACACCTAAAATACTAATTTAGATTTAAATTAATCACTGCATAAAAAGAGATGAGGCCTGAGTGGAGATTCTGCCAATGAYGAACTCAGCTTTTGCAAGGCCAGGTGAGGAAAATCTAAAAACCTGGTTTATAGGAGGACCTAAGACCCTAGGACAAGGTTTAGGGTGCCTAAATCCCAGGATGGGAACCCCTTTTCCCACAAAAGGTGCCCATGGCACCCAGCATAACCTGAAAAACACTCCGTGGGTGATGCTCCCATGGAACATCCCTTGCAAGGAGGGAAGTCCCGTTTGCTGCTGTCAATCCCTCTGCCAAAATTATCTCCTAGGTGCCATCTACCAAGGGATGCCCAACGTGGGGCTTCTCTTCCATGCCCTTTGCTGCTCTTCTGCTCCAGGGAAAGCTCCTGGCGAATTCCAGCTGCAGGCAACAGGGAGGGGGTGGATTTCCTTACAGCCACCGCTGCGGATCAGYGTAATGTGATGTCCTAGGGAAGGGGAAACGATTCCCCAGCGAAACCCAAGCTGGTGATGGTTTCTGCACCCTCTCTGTGCCCGTGAAGCCAGCGAGTGTTATTTACAGGTGTGGAAACACAGCCTGGGAGATGCAGCGAGCCCAAGGTCACCAGGGGAGCCTGCTAAAGGGGAATTAAATTTAAAGGAATTCCTCTTTAAATCCTCTTTATACTGAGACAAGCGAGTGTTGGAGATCCTGTGTGGGACAGCGGGACTTTACCTTCCATATCCTACCAGGATATGCAAAGCAAAGATGGGGCCAGGCAGGGATGGCCATGGAGAACAGAGTTTGCTCCCAGCTGGGAACAGATCTGTTTTCCATCCTCTTGGAAGTGAGTTGATTTGAGGATGATCAAGTCATGTATGATAGAACCTGCTTGGCGGTCAGCGTCTGACACTCCCAAATCCAGTAATCCACCTCACAGAGAGATTATCCTTGATTTAGACCTGATTTTGGTCACCAGCCATACAGAGACAAGCATTTGTGGAGGGCGGATAGTGATGGAGCCTTTCAGGGCTCTCAGCTGCCCAGCCTGCTGTGGAAAACTCAGTTTAGAGGGCTAAGCTGAGTTTTAGGCGTTGGGACCCAGCCTGGAGAGTTTTCAGCCCCTTTGGTAGTTGCTGCTGCTGGATTTTTGTTCAGTTACGCGGTGTCATGTAAGAGGATCAGGTAACATCACTAGAAGGTTTTATTTGTAGTAAGTACATGGGTGGCCTTGGTGACGCTAGTGTTTGAGAGCTTGAAAGTGTTTTTATCYCCCTGAACTCCTGGCACAGTTGGGCAGAGCTTTTCCCACTGAGAATAAGTGGAGATGAATAAACCACATGGCCAAAATGCAAAAAAGGAATAGATGGTTTTCACTTTTGTTTGGAAAAACATGGAAAATATTATTATTAAGAGGTTTCTCTCTTTGTCTTGCCTTCCCCTTTCATTGAATTTCTTTTTTTTTTTTTTTTTTTTTTTTTGGCGATAGGTAAAAAACAAGGTGAGGATTATACACCCTTTTTGCTGTCTGAATGAGTAATGATGGGATTAATTTTCCCCAGAGAAGTAGTGCTAGGAAACATAATTTTGAAATTCTTTATTCAAAAGGTTTGTTTGCTGAGTGATTACTTTTCAACCAAGAAAATCACTTTGGCCCACAAGCCATTTCCTGTCAGAGGAGGCAAAGCCAGAAGAGCTTCACTGGAAAATTTTGGCCTGCATCTGGTATTAATGAAATGCCTGTTGCTAATGTTATGTCATTCAGCTCAAGCCCTGGAGGTAGTAGAGATGTGGAGCAAGTGGGAATTTGTAGTAGCTATAGAGATGAATGACTTAGAACTGGTGATTCTGTGTGTATTTCTTGGAGAAAGAGTAACTCGTTCTGCGAGGGATGTTTGCAGCACATGCATGCGTGAGCGGTGGGACAGGCTGCACGAGGGTGGTGAATTCATTTTCCATTGTGAATATCATGGAAATGTAGGGCAGGAAGGACCTCCAAGATGGTCTAATCCACATCCCCATCCTTTTTATGCCAGGAAAGTGCATATTGAAACCATCCCTGAAAATCTCCAGTGGGAGATTCATCCCACCTTGCTGAGATACCTGGTGATGCTGTTGCTGTCAAGCAGGAGGTTGATTTGACATTCAGCTACTGTCTAGAGCAGMATTAGTGAAATCTCCTGGGTTTACACTCATATGACTAGATTATGGATCCTTATTGAAACTGTTTGATAGCAGTGCAGAATCTTTCCTGCAAATTAGATTTTTTTTTTAAGCACCTAATTCTTTTTCTTCATGGTGGAATAAGCAACTGACACTCAGCTGGATAGATGCCAGYATTATCTGCTCTGCCTGTCACTGTGAAATTTTCCATTGTCATCTGAGATTTCTGGTCAGATCCATAGGGTGAATCTATATCAGCAGATCAAGCAGTGTTGAGGACACGATGGGTTGTTCAGATGGTCCCTAGCACCTCATAGACTTGGTTCTGGAACAGATACGATAATGACAAATACATTGGGTGGAACCACCTTGTCTTGGGGATTAAAAGAGTCTAGTATTGTGAACGAGGACCATTCTAGTCTTCAGTGTAAGAAAACAGCCCTAGGCTTTCTAATTTACTGGTTCAGTTGTAGTTACCAACTCTTTTTTATTTTTTGATTGTTAGTGTTATTAAAGTAACACATATAGGTAAATAGATCGAATTTTGTTCTCTGCTGCAAGAAAAGGAAAAAGCACAGGAAGTTTTCTTCCATCCGGAAAAGGATGTTCAAAAAGGTGTTTGGAAGCTTTAGCTAAGGACTAAGTGCTCAGCAGTTACCTGATATGTACTTTTTTAGSGGCAGCAAGAGACACTGTGACTCTGCCTTGTGTCCCTGTGACACAAGGACCTGTCGTATGAGTATGTAATAACTGCAGTAGCTTTTTCCAGGAAGAATTGTTCCAGAGTCTTGGGGGATTTATCCCTCCCAGCTGAAACCATATTAAACTGGAGCAGAGCAAGGGATCCTTTTGTTGTACTTGGAGCACCTACATGAGTAGAGGAATAGCTGCCGTACTTTCCACTTCATCCAAACAGATTTCTATGGTCAAGGTCAATCCCTATCTTCCACTGTGATATCCCGATCCTCCTATGTGTTCATTGTGCTTTACAACTTTTTGTCATTTGCAGATCTCATCAGCCTTGTCCTACTTTCTGTGCCAGAGTCAACCTTAAAAATGTTAAACACTGCTAACCAGCTTGCAGCCCGCAGCTCAGCCCTTCAGCACCCAGCATTTTTGTTTCCCTCACCCCACTTCCAGCTCCATGTCACGCTACCTTAATTAATAATTTCCCACATGGCCCTCTATCGAATGCTCTGCAGAAATCCGGATAGATTTTCCCATTTCCTTTGTMTGCAACGTCAGGTGTCCTCCAGAGGATCTGTAAAACATCCCTCCTCCCCTTCCAGCAATTGCTTTGTCTATTTGGACCTGCAGCTTCTTGGGCAGAGACTTGTTTTTCCCAGATGCAGCAGCAGAGGCAGACAAGAGACCCCAGCTACACCTGGCAGCTTCAAGGTTGTAACACAAGCAATAAATAAAGATAAGAGGAGATAGATCAGCTAATTTAGATGGCAGGACTCCCCTGCACCTCCCTTGCCAAGTAAATCATGGACAACCACTATAAATTTGTCTTGTGTCATGTTAAGAGCATGACCTTTGCTTTTCCTGTCTCCCACCAGCCAAACAAGCCTTCAGTTTCTAAGTATTTCTGCACCCTGTCTAACATCAATCTTGCTTTTCTTTGCTTTTAGCCCAATATATCTGCAGCTTTGGGGCTGATGTTCAGATAGGCCTTGCTGCCCTGGTCCAGAATTATGGATGTCTATGGATGTCTTCCTGATGCAGTGACAGGAAAGAGTGGAAAGAGAGTCTTAGGGGGGGGTTTACTTGACCTATAGCTCAGTGTTTTGGATATCCTTCTGATGTCCTTTGTGAGCGCGTGCAAAGGGCTCTGAACCAAGTTACTGCTTTAATGCCTAACTCTTCTCTCCTCCTCAAGTCCAACATCATSACTATTGTATAGGGAGTACATTTTGTGTTCTAATAATAGCTCCTTTTGCTTAAATGGTGCCTTCACCTGAAAAGACCCCACAGCACTCTGCAAAAAGGGTGAGTGTGCAGAAACGCAGAACGTTCGTGCTGTGCAATAAAGGAGCTGGATGCAGTGGTAAAAATCACTGCTGTCCCTGTCATAGTCCCGTGGGTGGGGATAGGGACAGTTGTCCCTCTCCATGAAGATGCCAGCTACATGGAAAGATGCCCTGGGGAGACGGATGGAGCTGGTGCTCCCCGAGTGCCCAGTGATGCCCAGTGGAGTGGATCATGCTGGGAAGTGTCGTGCAGGGAGCAGGGATACACATTTCACAGCAGGTCCRGGATGCAGCTGGGCTTTGCCTGCACAGCTGCATCAATCCCACACCAATTAGCAATTGCATCCGTGCAACCTTGCAGGTGTTTTCTTGGAAACCATCCAGAACTTCCTCGCTGAAATGCCTTGCAAGGTTGTCCTTGCTGTGCTCTTTTGTAGCTGCTTTCCTCTAACTACTTTTTAAGAGGGCTGAAGGTGTGTGCATCTGTTCAGATGTATTTTACTTCTCCTGTAGCTCAGAAGAGGAAGAAACGAGGGGTGTTTGCAGAGGACAACGACCTTTTGGAGTGGGGGCAAAGGCTTCTGGAGCTGTGTTAATTGCAAGGRTAATGTTATCACCTCTGGATGGGAGCAGTCCTCATATCTAGTCACAGCAGAGACATAGAGGGGCCAGGTTTTCTGCTATTTAAATCAATAGAGCTATTCCTGAGAGTACCAGGAGGGTAAGCTGTATGCCTGTTGTGGGACTCCTGGGTAAAAGAGTTAATTGTCAAGTAAATGATGTTTATCTGAAATTCCTTTTTAGGGGATTAATTATCCAATATTAATGCCATCCTCCGCTTTGTGTTTTTTCTCTCCATTCTTTCCCATTAATCAAGCTACAGATGGCTTAGACCACACACGCAGAGGGAAGGATTGGTGGAGAGCTAATCTCCCAGAAGAGGGGATCCAACATTCTTCTCCCAAAACAAATACAAGCAACCTTYTTAGAGAGCATAAGCTTATGGTTAGTTCTGGATCAGTCAGAAATTCATTTAAAACAGCTAAAGATTGGTTTTAGGAAGGCTGAAGCTGGCCAGGTCAGTGCATATCAGTGAAGAAGCCTCGGTTTTGTGTCTAGGTATGGAATGAAGGGCAAGGGGAGAAGTTATTGGGGATGATGAAGGATCTCCATGGCTCCTGCCTTTCACCAGGGAGCGCTTGGAGGAGAAGCTGCAGGTGCCCTGAAGGTGCYGTTTTCACTTTGGAGATGGAAACTCTCTTTTCTCATCTATTTTGACTGTGGAGCTCGAAACCCTGAGCCCTTGGAGTGGCATCTATAAGAAGCTCGGTGTTTTGCAAACACTTTTGCAAGCCTGAGCTGCCTGGTACTACTGGTGTGATTGAGTGGCATCTCTGTCTGTTGGTGTGAGTAAGACTAGCGAAGTGGGAAATGAGATGCAGGGTGATTAGATGACACTTTGTGCTTTCTTTGGGTATAAAAAGGACGTGTGGAAGGTGTGAAAGATGGGGAAAACAAGGCRGGGATCTGAGGTTGCCCAGTCTGAGACCGATATCCCTCCTATGAAGGCTGATCGCTCCAGGGAAGCCAAAACGGGCATGAAAAATAAGAGCAAAGAGCAGGAAAAATAAGAGCAAAGAGGTTTAGGTAGTGCTGGAAACCCAATGCTAAGGGTTAGATTTGCACGGGGCCGATAGCTGGCAGAGACGCTGYGTGTCGGGGAGGTAACGGCGCCCGCCGCAGCTGAGCAGCAGAGCTCAGCACGGAGTCAGCGAGTAGCTATGGCAACTTGTGCTGAGCTTCTCTGAGAGCTGAGCTGCTCCCACAGACGCTTTGTGCTGGCGAGTGGCCACAGGGAGAGGAGACACAGCGGCCTGGAAGGGAGGAGGGGACAGCGCGCGGTGCCACCGAGGAGGCTTCCTGCAGACGGCAGCTCCCCAGGCATCTGGGACACAGGCAAGAGGTGCTGTCTGCTCCGTGCCGTGGAGTAAACACTCCCTGCACCYGCCTTGATGCTAAGGTTGTGGTTGCTCTGGAAGCAGCCGTGTCTGCTAGGGCACCAGCACGGATCCAGCCCTGTGGTTCTGGCTCCTCTCTGCTCCTCWCCTGGTGCAGACACTTCAAACTAAGCCCCGTCTCTCTGGGATTGATGAGGGTGTTGGGTGCAGCAATATTAAGCAAAGCTCAGCACAGCAAGACGGGGAGTGGTTTCATTGCTTGAGAGCCTCGYACCTTGCCAGCCTGGAAACGTTGTCCCAAGGGCTCCTTCCCAGAGCAGAAGACATCCCAGGAGAGGTGCCTCACCTCTTTGAGGCTCTCCTTAGCTTGATGACCTTGGGCTGGTTTTGGAGGAGCCTTTTCAGCCAATTATTGCCCAGTGTGGGTCTGGAACCTAGTAGCATCCAAGTTTGGGGAGATGCCCTTGCCTTAAAAGCTGTATGGATGCATTAGGCAGAAAGTCACATGAGGGGAATCAGAGCCCCAATTGCTGTGAACATCACATCCCTCTTCTGCATTTGCAGGAGCGGAGATGTCCCCCCAGGAAGCCCATAGAGATGCTGCAGGTTTTGAGGACTTCTGCAGTGGTTAATGAACACACCTGAGTGCAAGCCTTGTGCTAGGAGCCCTTAAGATCCTATACTGATGAAATAGGAAACTTGTGTAATAATACTCAATGCAAGATCATATGGAAGACTGTTTGCCTCTAAAGAAGTTACTATTCTAGTACTGCTTCTACACACATTTCCATTCATACTCCTGCATGTGCTTCTCTGTCCAAGTCCATAAGTCCTATGTCCATAACTAAGTCCGAACTAAGTCCTAAGTCCAAGTCCTATGTCCATAACTTGTGCGTGACTAAATTGTTTTTGCATGTTGGAATTGGCATTCAAAGACATCTTGACAAACTGGAAAAACACAGGAAATGAATAGGATCCAGGTTCAGAAAGGTGAAGGCAGAGTGTGATAGAGAGGTTGAAACTACCAGCTGCAGTGGATCACAAATCACATGTCAACTGTCCTGTCAAAATAAACAAAAACAAACACAGATTTTTGTGGCTAGTAGCATATTGTGATATATGTAGAGGAAAGTCATGTATAAGAAGCCTTCCACTTTAGGAAAGCTTCAGGTAGAGTGTTGTGTTGATTTTCTGGCTTTGTGCCTTGCTAGATTTGTGAACCAAGTGGTGAAAGTCCTGAGGAGACTCCTCAGAGAGGCCAGAAACATGGAATTTCACTGCAAAAAGATGGAAAACATTGAGTTGTTCTGCTAGAGAGCAGAACACCCCAGAGAAGTGGATCCTTCTCTTTGCATATATGGAATATAATGATYGATGCTGATCATTATATTCCATATAAATATGAAATTATGGAATATAATGATCAGGATGCTCGAACCTGCTCAAGTCACAGTCAAGAAGAGGAAGGCTTCGATATTGAAAGTTAAAAATGGAAAGTTAAAACTGTGCAAAGTACTTTGCTGGAACAAGTCTGTGGATATTTTGCCTCTCTGGAAAAGCCAGTATGAGAGCCCCACAGTTTCCCTCTATAAATCTAGAAAAAAAAACCCCACATTACCGTTCATTCCTTGCATTGATTTTCTGTCTGCAATGACCTTGATACTCCTTGCTTTTCTTTATGCTCCCCAGGGCACAAGTTGGATCAAGCAATTACAGTTTCAATAAAAAGTGCCTCGGTGGATGCACAATGATGTTTGATTCATAATATCTTAATGCCTCCTGCTGACCCTCAGTTATTACCCCACCACTGTCTCTTCTTCCCTCCAATAATCACATCTCAGAGTCGGAGCGTCTCTTATCCAGGTGAAATTTGGGCGAATTTCCTTGGCTCGGGAGTTGGTCTGAGGCACCATGTATGATCCTCATAGCTGTCTATAGGTGGCATTTTCAGGTGCACTTAGTGAATTTGGTCACCTCTGTTTTGCAAGACACACTTAGAGACTCCCTTGAGGGACTTAYTGAGCTTTTTCTTTTTACATGACAATAGGATGGATGACTGGAACTTGCTCAAATCCACCTCTTTAGTGTGATTTGAAAGAACGGTCTAGAAACGTTGGGACACAAAGGAGCATGGAGCAGCTCCATGTGCCCTTACCATGGAACATCCCTTGGACATTAGCCCAAGAGAGCAAGCCGTGGTGGTGTGAGATAAAAAGTGGCCCTAGAGCTGCAGTCTCCAGGGATTTGGCATCCCCCAGGAGCACAGGGAAGGAAAGGTGGCTGTGGATGCAAAACAGAAACCCTCTGCCCTGGCAGAGGCCTGAGACTCAAATGGCAGAGGCTGAAAAGGACTGAATGTGCCCTGGCCACCTAAAACCCACCCCATGGTTGCTGGACAGAGTAAAAACCAAGTGAAAAAACAAGAGAACATCCAAACATGTGAGCAAACCCTGCTCATCTTGCAGAGCTCAGTGGAAAGAGACCTGTGATTCAAGACTGGACATAAATTCAWGGTGACAGAGCAGAGGGGAGAAGTGGCGTAGCAAGAAATCCCATCTTTTAACTGCTTTTGTGCTGAGTTGCTCTCAGCGGAGAAAATGCAACGTGACAGTTGCAAGACGAGTTCCTTTTCCCCGCCCTCGTTTGGAATTATGCTTTTCGCTTGGCTGTAATGCTCGTTATAATTTTTTTTARAGCAATATTTAATTATTACTTAATATAAACATTTTATGAACTGTTACAAGGAGTGAATTATTTATGGGAGAGGAAGAARTGCTTCTTCTGAGCCTTTCTGCTCTGTCAGCTGCAATAAATATCAATCTAGGAGTGTGTTTAAAACATGCAGGCTTTGCCTGGAAGACGGGAGCAGCGTCTCCTTCTCCCGTCTCATCTCTCAATTAAGTACCTGCTTAATGCATTTGTCCCTAGCATRTCTTATTTCTTGATTAAGATTGGAGCAGCTCCAAAGGCAGATGTATTTGCAGCTCAGCTCATTTCTAAATGTATATTATTTACCCAGTGGATCCAAACAACTCAGAGASGTTGTAAATATTTATTATGCAAACAAAAATGCATATTAATAACTAATCCTCCAGCTTTTTGCAGTTGTTGCAGTTGAGATGCAGAACTTGTTCTTTGTATCTTTATTCTCTAAATTTAATACCTGGGAGATGTTGGGTTTTATTTTGCTTTAGAAAAGGCATTGCAATGCACATTGCATGTGCTGGCAGCCTGGTCTGCGTTTTGGCAGGTAGATCTGTGATTGCAGATCCTTGCAGAGCAATTTGCTAGAGCCAAGGAGAGAGCTCGTACCAGAGTGAAGACAGAGATGCTAGCAGAAGCAAGGCAAATAACTGTATAATTGGGAATATTTTTGTTGGGTTTTAAGTTAACAGTATCCTTTTTGGGAAGCAGGTTTCTGTGATCCTGTYTTTCCTGTGATTCAGTTAGTTTGGGTTTACCAGCTGCGTCCCATGTGTGAGGATGGGGTATATGCGGAATTCCAGGCACAGGAGCTTAGGGTGACACTTCCCATCAAACACTTTGAGGCCTCTGTGAACATGAGCACGGATGATGTAAAGGGACAGCCCGTTTTGTCCCTGCTTCAGCTTCAAAGCCTTCCCCTCCTTGCAAGGCAAGCTTTGGAGCAGCCCTTGAAAGCACCAAATTAGTTATAAAATAACCKCCTGAAAGCTGCTTTTGTACCATCTCCTGTAGGAACCTTTGCAGCAGTTCTGCTCTTTTATTCCCTTGCAGCTTTTATACGGGCAGCATCCCGGGTACCAGCAGCAACCAGTAATTGCTTCATGCACTTGCATCGTGTTGTGCCTCATTAGGAAGAGCTATCACAATATAGCCATCTGCTCCTGTGTTTTGTGCTGTCTCCTTCCCAGACTCCCCTGAGACAGCCGAGATGGTCCCAGTGTTTACTGGGTCAGTACCGGGGGACTAATCTGGTTGTTTGGGAGCCAAATCCTCCCTGTTTTTAATTACTGATGCACCGGTGATGCTGGTGGCTTCCAAAGCTTGCAGAGAAGGGTAGTGGAGTGAAGGGAAAAGGGATATTACTCTTGTTTTCTATAGTTCATCCCCTATTGTTCTTTTTTGAGGACTGGACAGCTTCTAAAGAAAAAGTGAACTGGAGACAGAGTGGGCAGAGTATTAGTCTGTTGGGTTAAATGCAATATACTCAAATGAGCTCTTGGTTACATTCTGCTCTTGGTTACAGCCACGTAGCCCCAGGGAGTTTCTGTGACAGGTTTTGCTTTGGTTTTAGYAGAGTCTGGAGCGGGAGCTCCCCAATGTGTTAACTCGGCATCCTCCTATGAAGCACAAATCATATTTAATTCTATATTTGGCTACCCGAAAGAAGTGAGACAGATTTAAGGACAGAGGTAAAGAAGAGGGGGAAAAAACACAGCTCCAATTTCATTGCTTTTCCTAATCTTAATAATCCTTTAAGTCAAGATCCTTACTCAAGACTCAGTTCTTCTACGTACACAGTTCACACCCATCTCTATCAGGTCTCTTGGTTAAAAGCTCTTACAGCCTTCCCATTTAAGAAGGCTTCAGTGGGTGCTTTTATGGTGGCAATAGAAAGCAGACCAAAACTGGGTTAATCTTGCCTTTCTCTGTGTTACTTGTAGTGGCGTTGTTCTCATGCTGAGTGCGTCGTGTACAGCCTGTCTCCCTGTGCCCGACTTCGCCAACATGTTTAACACGCTCGGGACAGAGTGGAAATGCAGCTTATCCAGCTGGAATGAAAGAGGAAGTGGCATTGACTCGAATTCCCTTTCTGAGAACATAGTGTTATACATCCAAACATCCATGGGTGTTGGATTTGAGTTCTTTATGTTTTACTGTGTAGGCTGAAAGAGGATAAATAGGGTAAAACGCTGTGACACAAGAGCCAAGCTTCTCTATGCCATAGGCACCTAGGAAACCTATATTTTAGTGTGCACAGGGCCAGGCTGTGACCTTGCATCAGTATCTCCATTAGCTCTGCACTTTGGTGGCAGAGGGGACACCGCCAAGAGACTGCAGGGTCAGACACTACGTGTTCGACTTCCACGAGCAATATGGATGGAAGAAATATGTATTTTCTTTGCAGTGGCCCTTTGACAGCCTGTTAGTGATCCAGCTTTAATATTAATAGGGATTGCCTGTGTTGGTAGGGCTGGAGAGCACATAGGAAGGATGTGGAACAGCTGCYTGGACAGAGAGGACGAAAATGCTGAGCAGATTGATCCATTCAGTTACAGTCTGCTCTGAGCGTGTCGATAACGGATTAAGGACATTGTCCTTAATTGCATAGCTGCCTATTTGGCTACACAACAGTTACTTTTGCCTTATTACCTTCCTGGACATGTAAACCTTTTGCAACCTATGGAATATATGGCTTATATACACTGGTATTGTACCCTTATAGGATCTGACGCTGAGACCGTGTCCTTCATTTTTCAAGTGCATCTTTAAGCTTTAGAATAACTGGTGCCCAACCAAAGTATGTAAGGAAATCAAATACAGACATATAGTAGATTCTACGGTGCTGAGTACAGAATAATGAGCCAGGCCTTCCACGCAACGACAGAGCAGCACCTGCTATTTAAGTTTCACCGTGTTCCTCCTCTGCCCCCTCTAGTGCCGATTCTATTTCTGCTCACACATCAGGACCAGCAATTACGCTGTCGGGCAGGCAGGAAAGGAAGCAAAGAGCAGTGCTGGTTTTGTGCTGCATTAGAAACACAGAAAGGAGGGGAAGGAATGAGTCCCTAAAGGGCGTAGAAAAATACATCCTTGCAACAACAGAGAKCCCAAGCTTCTGTTTTATGTCAACTGACCTTCCTTTGGAGAGGCATGTGATTCTGTACCTGTGATTTGGATGATAATTTGAACAAATTTGGACAAGGTCTTACCTGTCATCTCCAGCACCGCCCCTCTCCATCTTCTGGCTAAAGGACAAGCCCTGCAGTTCCTATGCAGCTAAACTGCAGCATCATTAAAGCATCTCCTGTCCTGGGCCGGGGCCAGGATCTGGGCAATGAGAGCTGGCAAGAAGCTTAAGCTGCTTCGCACCAGAGCATCCAGGAAGGTCGAGACAGCAGGTTTTTCCCCACTGCACCTTAGTGCACCTTGCTGGATTCCCCTCTTAAAACCACATTTGAGGGTCCTGCATGGCTTTTTCAAAGTGGTGCGTGGCAGCGCTGATGCAGGAGGTCATTAATGCCCATGTTTATGTGGGAAGAGCAGTAAATTCATTGCACTGGATGTGAACTGACCCAGAGAACATTTGCACTTGAAGCAGAATTTTCTGTGCTGCGTTGTCACTGCAAGTTTCCTTATATGAAAGTCACTTACATTTTTTCCCCTGGGGCCTTAAGATGTATTACCAGGTGAGCCTTGTTGCTCCAGATGTCTGACACTTAGTTCTCAGGAACCCACCAAATCCTTGCAGGAGCAGTTGGGCTCCCCTAGATTCCTGCAGCCCGCTCAGATCTGACTAGGACAACTCTTTTCCAAACCCTGATTTTCCCACACTGCCTCATCAGCAGAGATTYTCCTCTACCAAAGCATCCATGTTTTGAGTTGTTTTTGTTGTGTCCACTGAGACTCAGTGTCTTGGCTTGAGTTGAGGAGGTGGCCCTGAGGTTCTGATCACTGTAATAGGATGCAATGACCATGAATGGTCTTTCAGTTTGAGGAGAGTTGGGTCTCTGGTTTGGTCTGAACAGAGTGAGGTGGAAGCGTGAATAGTAACATTTTAGACCCTTGGCAAGTCAGTCACTACAAAGCGAGTGTTGAAATTGTATTTTGAGTTGCACCTTTCCTAATTTCTGCAGGATGGATATTTACCAGCATACCTGTACCCATGGGTATTTACCCACCAGGATGTAGGGGAGCCTTCGGGTCGCTTCTGCCATATTCACCATCACCTTCATCCCTATATCTGTGATGCTTGGGATCTGTGATGCTRTTCTGATGGGAGAGAGTAAGGAGGATGGGGCAGCCTCTTTTCAGTGGTGGCCACTGATAGAACTAGAGGAAACGGCCACAAACTGAAGCACCAAAAGTTCCCCAGGAACTTAAGGAAAAATTTCYTAACAGTGAAGGTGACAGAGCCCTGGAACAGTCTGCCCAGGGAGGTTGTGGAGTCTCCTTCTATGGAGATCTTCAAAATCAATTTGGACACAGCCCTGTGCCACGTGCTGTAGGTGATCCTGCATGTGCAGGAGGTTGGACTTAAGGATCTCTAAAGKTCCGTTCCAACCTTAAGGATTCTATAATTCTATGATTTGGACATAAAAACACATGTAATAGTTCTGCATCCTTAGAAGGCTGCATGGGGGACACWGAACCTCTGGTGATGCAATATTCGTGACTCAAGCACCTTTCAGAAATGAACCATGGCATGGGATCTTCTTGCCAAATCAGCTAGATTTAGTTGATTTGAACGCTGCTGTTCTTGATGGGCCCCAGCTGGAGATGTCCATAGATACTGTGTCCCTCAACTGCCTGCTCCCATTGTGCATTGTTGAACTTTCACATTCACCCATAAATATGTTAAATTGTTCTTGTCTCTGGGCTCAGCTCACTAGATATTGGCTCATTGATTTGCTCTGTGTGTGGGAGGGTATGTTGGCTAGAGGTTGACTATTAATGTATGGAGAAAAAAATAATCTTGGGCACCAGGAACTTCATTACACCATTCACAGCCTCAGCACAGCTTTACAGTAAATCGCTGTTTGCAAGATAATAACAAGGCTATTAGAGAATAGAGCTGTCTTTAAGTGTGTGCTTTGGAGTCAGAGACAGGAGCACTTCATGTTGGATGTGGCAGAGAAAGAGGAGTCGTTTCTTGGGTTTGCGCTGGCAGATCTTACGTGTCAACAAGACAATTGCAATAGGAGTTGGTTGGAATTGACCTTTTATTCAAAGAGGCCTGGAAGATGTGCTGAAGTGATAAAATCTACAGGGTTTGGGGTGTAGAAGACAACCTGTGTTTGCACTATCTTGCCAGGCTTTCAGAAGCAGCAAAAGAATCATCTGGGTCCAGGATGCTGGACATTCTCTATCTGTTTAAAAGAGAGAAAGATTATTTGGGAGCAAATAATGCACTTTCAAAACCAGTAATTCTAGAATGTCAAAAATTATTTGAAAATTCCCTTCAAAAGCACTATATAAATTCACAAAATTGTATTTATATTTTCACTTTGGCTTTGTTTGGAGGAGTATAACAGAGGAAAATGATGTTCTGAAATGCACTTTCTGAAGCAGTTTGACTTTTAGCTTCATAAAGGGAGTTCCTAGCCCTTTTAGATTGTCCTAAGTAGAATAAAGAATAGAATTAAAGGAACTGAAAAGGAAAGTTAACTTTTGATTTTAGAAAAATGAAACATTTCAAGCYAACTCCAAACATTTCCTGAGTTTCTTCTTTTTCTTAACTTCTCAGAAAAATCTGAATTATTTTCTTTTTGTTGTTTAACTCATCTTTTTTTTTTTTTCCAAGATTAATCTAGAAATATCCTTTCCACTGTGCAGGCAGGGGCAGGGCCTCACTGTGAGGGCCTGCAGCAGGCAGGGCCTCACTGTGAAATTCCCAGTGTCCCATTTCTGCAGCATTCATTATTTCATATTGCATATCAGGTTAGGGAATCTTAGGTTCAAGTGGCATCAGTAAAACTGCCATCAGCAGAATTCATTTAATATCCTCATGCTGATTGTGAGCAAACACAACCTCTCTTTAAAGTCCTTTAAGGCAGACAGAGGCTTTGAAGTGGTTAAACTTGGCTGCAAGACCTGAAGGACATCAATGAAGTGAGTGTTGGTGAACGTCTCCAGAGATGGTTGCTCACCGTAGCTCCGAGCTCTCATCAACCCCATGTTCTTCAGCTGTGGTGAAGGAGGTTGTGGAGGACACTGCTGAGGTCACCTTCACCAGCAGCCATTTTAAACTCTTCTTTGCCAAGGAGAAGGCAGAACTAAAGTAAAATAACCTTTTGGGAGTGAAATCATCCCCATGCAAAGATCCTGGTGTACAGAGGGACCAAMGTAGATCATCTTACAAAGCTGGGAACCATGGTCCAGAACCCTSTGGGATGGTTTCTTCTCAAAACACAGAGCAACAAGTTTTACCAGGCTCCTCTCATATCCTAGCCAGGATTTTTGACTTTCTGGTATCTTGCCTTTAAGGTTGGTCTTGAGTGATAGGAATGTTAAATACTAATGGAGGACATTCCACAACTGCAGGGTCCTTTTCCAAGACAGGATTAGTGTCACAGGAGCAACTTACCCAGTGTCTTAGAGAGCAGACATTTTTCCTAGTCTAATACCAAAAAATCAGCAGTTAAAGGTGTATTCTCCTTTCTCATATCTTTACTGCATGTAATGAGTGTATAATTTTACAGAACAGCTTCTTTGAGATAGGTCAATATCTCAGAGATTGAGGCCAGTTTCAAGTAGAGCAGAATGACAGCTAAGAGGGTTTAGCTGTGCTGAATACCATTTGGACAACATGAGGAACTAGTAACTACTACTTTTCTAGACCATTCCAATTCCTTGAGTCAGGAATTAGCACTTTATTAATTTATATTTAAGTGCTATTAATTAGCACTTTCCAACTTTCCGACACCAAAAATGGTCACAGAGATCATCCTGTCGCATCAGGCACTGCTTTAATAAAAGGTCTGTGTTTCTCTCTTCCTTCCATTGCCTCTGGAGGCTCTGGATTGAAGATGTGTAGAGCACATGGGACATGGAGTGTGGTTGCAGTGGGGAGGAGTTGGATCTCTCAGGGAGGTCACCATGTGAACGTGGCCCATGCCCACTCTTGCTTTAAGGGACTGGCTCTTGTGTGGTAGCTCAAGCATTTCTCATCCTCAGGAAGGATTTCAAGATGTTTAACAAATCCCTGTGCTGTTCTAGTCCTTCACACATCTGGTATCTATAACTCACTTGTCAGCACTGCAAAGTGTGTCAAGATCAATAGATTTTTAATGTCCATTTCCAGGGAAGATCCTGGCTGTGCTATTGCAGAGCTGTCGCATGTAAGATGTCAGCAAACATTCAGCCAAGAACCAAGGCTCTTCTTCAGCTACAAAGCCAGGATCATCTCAGCAAATGTGGGGAAGTCTAGGGTCCTTTTGAGCTGAATGCTCACAGACTTGTTACTCCTGCATTAACCCCAGCAAATCACATCAATAAGGAGAACAACAGAGGAAATCATGCTCATTTTTAGCTGATCACAGGCTTTTTAGGGAGCAGCCCATATCTTGTTACACTTTTGCTTAACGCAGCACATAATGAGGCACCATGCTAGCAAATCCAAGCACTYGGCTTCCAAGCTCACCTCCATTTACCAGCATTTTATGGGCAATGGGATAAACTAGTCTGGATTTGTGTCCCAAAAGCCGCCTTCTACATATACACTACTCCAGTCTCCATCCTTAATTTCTATCTTTTTGGCTGCATAAATGATGATTTGTGCTTTTAGCTGTCTTGCTGCTTGGCCTAGCAGCAACCTGGCTGGTGGGTTTGGTGTTAGATTGATTAAAAAGCATATTGTACCTGGCTTTTCCCTTGGCTGAAGGACACCTTTTCAATGTTCCTCCTCTGCCTTGTCGCTGATTTTGAAGGAATGTATTTGAAGTTTTTCCTGCAGCAGATCTGACTGAAAACAGCAAATGGGTTCAGAATTGATAGGAAGGAACCTAAGTAACAGAGAGAGAAAAATTGCATGATCTTGTTTCCTTTGGGAAAGCAATTGAGATTCTAGAGTCTACTTAAAGAACAAAACTGCATCCTAGAAAGACCCCTCCTGTCTTCTGACAAACTTGGGATCATCTTTGAGTTTATCAGTAATATATTCTAGTGAAAAAGCATGTATTCACATCTTTAATCCAGATTTTTAAAGACATTTCCATTCCGTCTCTCAAATCTTCATATAGGAGAGATCTTTTAGCAATGGACAGCAGAGAAATKACTTTAGAAGAATGGGAGATATTGGTGAATAGCAACCAAAGGGGCACAGATAAGTCCATTCATGTATTGCCCATTAAGGTGCAACACRGTTCAGGAAGGATAGCACCCTTCAAACAAGCAGTGTCCCTGGGTCCTTGACAGAATTATTGACGCCCAAGAAGGACTGAATCATAAATSAGGAGGAGGGAAATGAAGAAATAAGGGGAAAAGATAAAGTGGACGTAGCTGGAATTAATACTAAGGAAGGATAGAGATGGAGATTCAGCTCRCAGGGACATCTATGTTTTGATGTGCATGTGTGAGGGTCTTCACCTAGGCTATACTACCTGCAGGGGAACTCTAGTATCACAGTATCACAGAATGGTTGAGGTTGGAAACCTCTAGAGATTATCTAGTCCACCTTCCCCCCMCCACCACTCTATTGAGTCAACAAGAACCCAAAGAGCCATTCAGCTCATTGAAAAGCAGTCACTTGCTCTCCAGGAAGCTCCATTGACCATTTGACCAAGTCTGCATTGGCTGCAACAAGAGCACAGTCAAACGGCAGAAAAAGTTAGACCTAAATATGTGTCTTGGTGTCTTGGGAGCGGAAACATACCCAGAAGACTGGTCTGACCTTAGAAGAGAAGGCTTCTCCATCACTTGTAGTGAGGGCTTGTAGATGGGGTACAAGTGCTAGTAGATGGGACAGGGTGACCCACTGATCTTGCACATGAAGAACATCACTTATTATTGACCCCAGGGGACAGCAGGAACTTCTGCAGCCCTATTTGCCTGTCTGAGTGGGTCATCTGGTGACTAATGAAGTGAGCACGCCCAAAGTGAGGCTTCTGGGAGCCTCTGGCTTTTGTCTGTGTGCCTGTTTCTGTGAAAGTTAAAAGGGAATATCATCGAGATTTTTGTCTTTTGTCAAATCTGGCTGATACTGAATCAGGGAGCTGTTACAGGAGGGAACTGATTGGCACATATATAGCACCCCTCCATGAGGCTCTTTTCCCTAATAAACCATGTTAAAAAAGGTAGCACAACCTGAACGTGGTCAGGTGAATCTAGACAGGAGGGACAGGGGCTGCAGTTTGTCCAGGGACCCAAAATCCAGACGATGGCTTTGTTTTCTGAGGAAAATTCACCATCGTTCAGGTAATTCCTTGTTTGTGTTGGGGTTTTTAGCATCTAAATTCTGCCTGGAGCTCTGTCTGAGAAGAAATGAGCAGTCTAAGGTAGCAGCACCCTTGGGGTTTCTCCATTTCCACTCTCATCAAATAGGGTTATTAGGAATGACAATTTTCAGTGAGCGAATGTGACGTTATTCCTCAGTATTAGAAAGATATTGGTGCTCTGTTGGGAGGAATTAAAAAAATCAAGGCTTGGATTCTGTGGACAGGAAACCAAATGTGTCCATCAGATGCTAAAAATCTTTATATAAAGATATATAGATAAATATATGTTTCTTCAAGAAGTCACTGCTGTGGAAAAAGAGGAAAGAAAGATACTGTTGTTTTTTTCAGTAGCTCTGAAATTCACCATCAGTAGCTGTAAAGAGAGGCCACAGCTTGATACTTAATAAACATTGCATTTCTCAGGCTTTTGGGGTTTTAGCTCTACGATGGCTTTATTTTAAATTGTCCTTTAACAAAATAAACAGCTGCTGGGTGTAATCTGGTGCATTAAAAACGGCACAACACAAGTCACTACTTAGAGGCTTGAGTAAGGGGTGTCTATAGGAAATCGTAGTGCGTAACATTTCTTTACATTTACATATAGGGATGCCTCTGTCGCCTCTTGTCTCCTGTTGTTTTAATTCCTGAACTCTTTTTCTGTTTTTTTCCTCTCAGAAACGAGTTCAGACCTTGGATAGACGTCAAGCCCGTGAAAGCTATAAAAGCTAAGCCCCAGTATAAGCCTCCAGAGGAGAAAATGACCCATGAAACCAGTTACAGCGCTCAGTTCAAGGGGGAAACCAGTAAACCTGGTCCAGCTGATAACAAATTCCTGGAACGCCGAAGGATACGCACTCTCTACAGTGAACCCTACAAAGAACCTCCAAAGGTGAGAAACGCAGCGCAGGGGAACGAGGACCCCCCTGGGGAATCCCACCTTGTGCTGGGACGTGGCTAAAGCAAAGAGGCTGGGCTCAACCCTGCCTCCTTTCATTTCCCTTACATGCTGTCTTCACTGCCAGCCAGCAGGTACATCTAGGGATCCACTTTGGAGATGAACTCTAGTACAGGTTGATGTATTTTGGGGTCTGTGTTGCCCTACCTCAGACTGTCAGCAGGTGAGAGTTAAGCCTAGATTATGAGGGGGTTTTTTTTTGCCTTGTCATTTCCCAGGTCATTTTTATAGAACAATATCTCTTTCCAACTCCAAATCTGTAGACATCCCACATCATTACACTTTATCCCAGGAACAGCATGGTGAGAACCRTATCTGCAGTGAATTCAGAGAGCTTTTGGCAGAAAGCTGATTTGTCTTTGATTAGATGGACATGAGTGAAGCATGGCCTGGACTGAAATCTCTATCAGCCTTGTTTTCTAGGAGCAGCTGAGGATCTGCATCTAAATGGAGCCAGTCTGTGCAGTTTTTGAACCTAGGACCTTCAGTCTTCCCCAGAGTTTGTAACTGCTTAGATTTGTGAAGTTTCAGAGGGAGGGGAGGGCCAGCAGGGAGGAGCTGTTGGCTTCCTTTCCACCTAAAACAGTCCTCCTTATTTTTAGGGCTACAAAAACACGTTCTGGACACTGCTCTGGACTTTTCCTCAGGTGCCACTTGGTGTCCTGAGCCCCAGCTATGCCCAAGTAATTCTCCTCCATTGCAACCATCCTTTAGGTGAAGGAACTGATAAAATGCTGTTAACTTATTGTATCCTGGTCACAAATCTGCATTTGGAGATTTTAGGACCAGAATAATTAATGCGATTTTATTAAGCCCATCTAACGCTGAGTCAGAGGCCAGCTGCTTGCTAAGAGTAGGCCTCAGGTTGCAACCTCAGCTGAAGTACATGGGCATGGACCTGCTGGCACTGTGTCCATCACCACTGGGAAGGAGTTGTCCATTTGCTACTCTGCATGCACCCCTCTACTCCCTTCCCTTCATGGCAGAGTGTAGCTAAGTAACATTCACTGGCTCTTGGATGATGTTTCTGATCTAAATCCTATTTTCCACCTGTCCTTGTGTGTGTCTCTCTCTCTCTTTCTCTCTCTCTGTCGGTGTCTTGCATGTTGCCCTCCATGCAGGTGGAAAAGCCTAGCGTAAAGCCTTCTAAACCAAAAAAGACCACAACAAGCCATAAACCCCTGAAAAAGGCCAAAGACAAGCAGATTGCATCTGGCCGAGCTGCCAAGAAAAAGAGCGCCGAGACTTCCAACACAGCAAAGCCAGAGGACAAGGAGAAAAGTAAAGAGATGAACAATAAACTGGCTGAGGCAAAAGAGTAAATGTCACTGCACTTTTATTTCTCTCTCTTTTCCTTTCCTTTCCTTTCTTTCCTTTTTATTTTTTTTTCTTTGATTAAATAAAGGCCACAAAATTAATTAGAGGCTTCTAATCTGCTTTTTGTTCTGATCGTATTAGAAGCTTTTCTGTTTTATTTCCGAGGAGGATTAGGAAATCCTTTTTTTTTGTCTGAGGTCAGGTTATTCTGCTTTGCCTGCACAACACAGCTCTACACAGAGTGAGGGGGATCACAGGAGGGAAATGGGAATGCACAGAAGAGGTTGTAGGATACGAAGGTTATGGATTAACTGTGCACTGTGAGTGTTTTAAACAGCCTGACCCTTTCCTTGGGCTTGATCTTCCAGTGCTTTGGCAGTGTGGAATTGCTCGTCGATCCAAGGATGCTGAGGATGGGCTGTGCTCTCATCCTACAAGGCCCATGTGGGGGTCACCGTGTTCGGTCACCTCCCACAGGTGCCAGCAGGCCAGGGGAAAGGCTTTGGAGGCGGAAAGGATCAGAGGTTAATTCACAGTGCCRTGGATGTGCCGTGAATCCGCTAGGATCAATGGTGTCACCGAGAGCAGAGTTTCTCCTGATGACGCCAGTGAGAGTTTTGCTTCCATGAAGGAACATGAAATGAGATCCCACGTAAATAAAGACATTGAGCCAAATCCTCTACAAGGCTGGCTCTGTTTGCGTCAGGGCAGCTTCACCCATCAGCATCACTCAAAGGCCTTGATGCCAAAACCATAAGGAGCAAGGGAAGGCACAAGGTCTTCCCAAGCATGCAGTAGGTCAGGTTAGGTTCTCTGCAGGCTCTTCTTCCCTATTGTTTCCCCTAAGATAGTGACCTTTTTAATTGCCCCTGATTTGTTTTGAATCTTGGTCGTTTTTCTTCACTTCTGGGATGCCAGTAGACAAGTATGTGCAACAAGAGCCAGATTTCAGAAGGAGGTTCAGTTTGTAGATGTTGCCTTCCAAGAGGTAGAAGGAGATGAGCCACCAGCGTTGACTAAAGCTGTTCGCCGCAGCTGTTTAGAATTCCAAATCTTTGGAGTTCACATTGGCTCATAAACATGGCAATGGGGCCATAAAACAGTTGTTGGGATCCTCAGACTCCCATTCAAGCAAGATCTCAGAGTTTCAACTCTTATTTACTGTGCTCTTACMCCACAAAATCTCCATATTCAGCAAGATCATGGCCCAACACCCAACATGATGGGACTAGGCAGATTTCTGTGAGCTGATGGGCCAAGCTGCCCTCCACACTTCAGAATTTGGCTCTGATTCAATGACAGTTGAGAGATTTTACAGTCCCAATCCAGACTTAAGTGCCCAGGACCTCAGGGTCCTTCTTTCTTTTTGCAGCTCAATATTTCTTTCCCACCACACAGTCCAGCTTGATGCTTTCAGAGAGAACAAAGGAGGGATGGGAAGTAGGGTAGGGAAGTGGTGTAAGAGGAGAGTTTCAGAACTGTGTTGCTGTAGATATATTTGAATGAAGAAAGTCTTGCTGCTAGGATATTTTAGAGATGTGAAACTATGTAATAGATGAGCTGGGAGGGTGAAGAGCTGAAATGTTGGAATCTCACCCTGTTAGAATTGGGTGTCTTGGAAACATAAATGAGTGCCGGACTCTAAGGCTGAGAGGAGGTTTCCAAAGATGAGGGAAGCTCTGTGGTCTGCAGATAGTGACATTTGCTGGCCTTAGTAATGAATAAATGCCAAGTTCAGTGTATTGTGTGATGTGTCCTGTTTGCCTTGTGCTAACAGCCTAAAGCTTTGAGTATAAAGTAAGTGTAGTGTTCCGAATTCAGTGGTGTATTTCCAAGCTTAGCTGTGTTAGAACTGTGTGCTATGAGCTAGTCAGGTTGTGTATGTGGAAAATATATATTCATATATAGAAATATATATATTTAAACCTCCGATGTTTAGGAGGAAACCAGGGAAATCCTCCAGGAAGTAAAACTGTGGAAATCTTTGCGAATGTAATGCATTTTTAATGTGCATGCTTCATGGAGACGCTGGCCTGTCCATAGTGACCATTGCTTTTCTGAGTGCTCAGAAGCCCCCGCAGCACCGCTTGAGTGCAAAGCTCAGCTCTGTCTCCAGAGCAGCTCAACGAAAGGCTTGCGTTGAACTCACAAAGGGGAGTCCCACTCACAGCTCTTCCTGCCCCTTGGCACAAGGGGTAGCCATGCAGAGAGACCTGAGCTTTCCAAGCTGTGCAATTTCCTGGAATTTAGATGCTTCATCCTTCTTCACACTCCTCAATAATGCCCTTTCTTATCTCAGGATATAGCAACAGCTGAGAAGATGACGTGTCACAGCAGGCAGAAGATGTCAGGAAGGCACATAGAGAGTTAACAGTAGCCCAACACACTGATCTCATGGAGTGGAACACCAGGCAAAATCATTCTCGCAGTTATTTTTGTCCCCAAGCTTTGCATTCTAAGAAACAATGCACTTACCACCACCTTGAATTCAAAGGGAATTTCGCCCTTGACTTCAATGGGAACTAAATTCTGCCCAGGCAATGTCTGTAAGAGCCATATTTGGACCGCCAGCTCTAAGCATCTCAGTAACTTCTGATCAACCACCCGCTATCCAGAGTTGCTGGATTGCTTCTTCTCAAAGAAGAGCATCCATTGGGGTGCTTGAATCAGCCCCACGCAAAGGGTGGTCAGAATATGGCCTTATATTTCTTTAACACATAAAATTTTAGGTGGCATCTAACTACAAAGCTAGATATGAAGTGCTAGCTAGTGATCTAAACTCCAGTTTCCGTGGGAAGAGAGAGAAATCTGCCAAGGATAGTTTATCTACTGTGTTTCAACATTACCTTTAGGATGGGATGAACGTATTCCTTGGWAGGTTTCCCTCTTTGCACGAAGAGCTTAGGAGACTGGCAGGATATGGGGGCCTCCCCTTACAAAGCTAAAGTCAAGGGAAATAAATTCTGGCCTTTGCTCCACATGAGCTGGGCCCTTGACATACATCTAAGTGCACATTCTAGCCTTGCATTTAATGCCAGGAGCAGCTGTAGAGTCAGGCCTTAGGGTGAAACCCTGCATTGCTCCATGTTCCACAGACTTTATGCCAACCCACTCAGGTTTTCAGAAAGGAGACACAAATCTCTGCTGTTTCAAGTTCACTTTGGACTCTGAGCTTTTCAATCCCTTTGGGAAAGAGTGTTCTGCTGTTCTGTGTTCCCAACTACCACAACGCTGATTCTGTCTCCCCGCAAACTTGTAATTATGTTTTGCTTTTCCTTGTAAAAAGAAAAAGAATGATGTTTTGCTTTTTACCCTGTCAAAGTTGCTCTGCTGTCGGTTGCTGGCTTTCTCATTTTCACTGTATTGTATTGTTACTCCTTTCTGCCAAATGGTGCTAATTGCTTCTCGAGCTCCTGTTCTCTGACTGCTTTGCACACCGATCACCTGCTTGCTCGTTTGCAATGCGTCCATTGTAAATACATGGCTCCCATGAATTCCACAATCTCTTGCCTCTTGGAGGCAGATAAGAAGTGTCTAATTAAGATTTTGTGGCCTGGGTTTGGTTGCATATCACGGATTGTCTCTTTGTAATGTGTTAAGCACACCTCCTCGTGGTGCTTTTTCATTCTTGCTGTGCGTATGAGAATGACACACACCCACACACACCTATACATACACACACACACACACACACACACGGATTAATGTATAGCCAATTGATTGTGACGTGCTTGTGATCTTTGCTTGCTCAAAGGGTTTTTTTGCCAATGATAAATAAATGCTAAAGACAAATACCACCTCCTTGATCTTGTTTTCTCGATAAGAAGCACATTTAAGTGGAAAGAAAAARAAATACCCTTCCAAGTGTAATCAAATTTATGTTGCTAGAGCCACCAGTACCATGTATGGACATTTGAGCTATCACAGTCTGACTGCCTTAGATGCCCTTTGAGCCTTTGCAGATATGAAGATGGACAGTGAAGTGATGTGAGCRGAGCAGGTAGTTTGACTTTATTTCCTATATAGGATGTTGAGCAGCAGGTTCTTGTGGTGAATTCCCTGCTTGCAGAGTGCTGCTGCACCAGGTTCTGCCCCTTGCAGTGTCCACATCGCACTCCATSAGGGAGCAGAAACATGGAAGCTGTTCCATGAAGAGCTGGAGGGAGACAAGGTGCTGTAGACCAAGGTGCTTTAGTTACAAACCTTGTTCCATTTTCCTGCAGCTTTTGCTTTTAACCAAAACCACTTTAAAGTCCCATTTTTTGACCATTAGGTGTCAGGAGACTCCAAATACACACTGAAAAGAGGTGGCAAATGCTTGGGTTGAGCTCTCGGGGAGCAAGCCTAGCCACCTTTTAACAAGAGCTTGGAATCTTTATGTGACAGTGTCTGTGGAAGTGCAAAGCACTGATTTATATATTATATAAATATAGCAACTAATGACAATTTGGTTTCAAATGGTGAACCTTAATCTTAGCCTCGCCTCTTTTTTTTTTTCTTTTACTCAGCTTTTAAGCTCCTACTTTCCATTTTTTTAATTATGTTTTCTCTTTTAATGACTATTCCAGTAACATCCCCACCAAATCCTTAACGGGAAAAAGATTTGTCTGTCTTTGGATTATATCTAAATATCTCCTCCAGCATAGCCCTGTTGACCTCCATGTAATATGGACTCTTTTTTTTTTTTTCCTATTATTTCTGAATGCCATTTCTCATCCCTACTTGGATTTATTAACCATTCACTTTCTGAATTTATTCCATCTCTGACTACATGCTGCATCCTAAACCTGCCATCCCACTCTGCCTTCCCTCTCCCTTCCCCACCAGCTTCATCCACACGTAGCTCATGCTTAACAGTTGTACAAGTTTTAAAATGCTTTAGCTGAGCGATAGGTCYTGGTGTTTGTCTTTTGGCTCATCCATTGCTGGTATTGGAGAAAATGTTGGCTAAGACTGAGCATTGATTGGGCTTATCTGTGAGAGTCCRTTGTGGTCAACAAGATGTTTCCCACAAGGACACAGAGGTTCCAGGTCTTTTCCATAATTCAACTGCCCACTCTCAGTGCTAGAAAACATGTTGTTGCCATATTGGTCATTGAACCAACCCTGAATTACAAAACTAAACAACCAGAGGGACAAGATGCATTTCTAAGAGGCAGCAGAGCCTATTGGGCTGATTACAGTCCTAGGAATTCACTGCACACATGCTATGACTCTATAATCTCAGCCAAGTCATTTGTAGCTGGCAGTGCCCACCTACTTCCAAGGGTTGTCTCTGTACAAAATGCTGAAGGTGAGTTACTAACAATGAAAGGGTTTGATTTATAAGAACATTTAAGGTGAAGCTGGCTGGATTAGCAGTAGTTTTGATGTTCACTGCTCCTGTCTCGATGAGGGGGAAAAGGAGAGAGAGAAAATGCTKAAATGTTAAAGTGCTGAGTCTGTTTCTTGCACACTTAGGAGCCGACCATGACTTTGCACAAGTGTTGTTTTGACCRTGTAGATTGTGAGCAGACCGATTTTAATCAATTTAAATCAAATTTCTAATTTTAATCAACTACTTTCAAATGCACTGTTTGCCGAGGGCTTTGGCGCTCATACCTTGCAGAACTGCATGGGTGGATGAAGTGTTCCATTCCTGATGCTTTCCATCCCTCCTTTTGTGGGAGGTTGTCATTGCCTGTATCCAATGGGAACTTGGAGATAGACAGTGCTGGATGTCCCAGCTTAAGCAGCTTGAGCACCGGGCTGAGATTTCCCATTTGACACTTCCATGTCTCCAAGCTTCCTTTGAAAAGCTCAGTTGCTATCACTACATCCCTGACTAGTAAACCAAGATCCAATGATGTTCAGGGATATTTGAATGAGCTGGTATGCCAGTCCTTATCATGTGAATATAGCCTCTTTTATCACAAAATCCTTTGGGCTTAGGGCTGATTCAGGCATGTG
This sequence comes from Nothoprocta perdicaria, assembly GCF_003342845.1. NCBI lineage: Eukaryota > Metazoa > Chordata > Aves > Tinamiformes > Tinamidae > Nothoprocta > Nothoprocta perdicaria. The sequence goes on from NW_020455501.1 coordinate 445,972, forward strand.
CCAATGCAGGAGAGAAGGAGACTTTTCTAGATAGATGCCTCTGTTATTGCTGGTACCTCCCATCATCTAGGAATAACCACAAGCCCCAGCAACAGCTTCAATATGAATTCATGAAGGAAGATCTGTATGGGAAGAAGAAATTTTTCCTAGTGTGAATGTGAAGACGTGGCCATGTTCAGCTCTAAGAACAATTCACACTTGTGTTGTTGCAAAATATTGCAATTTTCAGACAATGACTTCAACTCTCCGTGTCTCCAGCAGTGTCCTGGTAAGTCTGATTCTGTTGGGGATTTAGGAGGCTACCTCTATTTGTCCTTATTCATGTGAGCCTTGTGGGTTGGGCGTAATTCCGCTAATGCAACTGGGTTTACTCACAAGCCCAGATGTCTGTAGTGAGGAGCAACACAGCTCTGAGTACTTCAGGATGGGTGATTTATCATGAAKTGTGGGATTTGCCTGTAAACAGTCTTAATTTCTGTTGCAGAATGCCTTGGAAATAGCTTCCTAATCATGACCATCAGTGTGGAGATGCAATTCCATCACAACATAGAAGAAAAGCCTGCTAATGGATTGAAGACATCTTCAAACATTCTGGATACCAGTATCCATGCAGGAAGCTTGCTGCTCAAGGCCAACAGCATGGAGCAGCCACCAGAAAATGATGGATGAGGCATAACCACAGCTCCCAGGGACATGTCAGAGCGCTGACAAATGACAAACGTTCCTTCAATGTCAACAGTTCAACAGTGTGAGAAATGAAGASGGAGAAACATTTATAGGAAAACGCTGTTGCCATCTGCCCATCTTCCATCCCGCTCTAGCCTGAGCCTTGCTGAAACCTCAAGTCCTTGAGCAAAGCTGTTTCTTCACCTGTCTCCCATAGGTAGCCTGAGACCTGTATGTCTTACTTGGCTCTTTCATCAGGAGAAGCATTGGGTGGCCAATCATGTGGCCATGTTCTGCTCCTAGCTCCCTTTAGGCAGTGGATCACCTGTGAGTAAGTAGATAGCTGGGGTCAGCACACCCTTTCCACAGAGGTGGCTTTAGAGAGAAATTGCCTGGTGCAGGTAGCTAAATGTAGGGCATCACCCTGGGAAATGAGATTTCTTCTCATTGAAGATGAGCCTCAAGATGGGTCATTCCCATTGGAGATGGGCCTAGAGAGTGAGTCGCAGGAGGGAGTGAGGAGCATGTGGGCTCCATGGCATGTGGTGGAGCAGAGCTCACAGCACAGTGCCCAGGACAGGCTGATCAATCCTCATCTGTTAGCAGTACCCAGGAGCTCTGCTTAGTGTGGGGACCTGATCATCCAGACCAGGAAATCCTGAGATCAGTCCAGACCATGGCACTTAACTGCTGTTGCGCTGGTTCGGGAATTATGGCCCACCTGAGGACCATTTCCAAAGGCAGTTTATCTATGGCCACCTTGTTCTCAGCTGAGAGATCTAATATTAGGGATAGGAACCAGCAGGCATCCACCACCAACATACTGAATTTACTAAATTAAATTAAATTGCTAAATTGAACTTTGAAGTTCAGGATGGGAGAACCGAGTTGTTCCTGCTTCCTACCTCCTTCCCAGGTCCCATCACTGACCTGACCTCTCTGTCCATGTCAGCTCCTTCACACTGCAGAACATAGGGACTGCTCTCACTGCTCCAGCAGATCCTCCATCTCCAACTGCTGTTCCTTTTGGCTTKCCAACCCATTCAGTTCCCTTCCATCTTCCATGTCAGCTTCCAAGTGCCTGTCCCATAGCCCCTTTCCCAACCATTTGCTTTCTCCCTCTTTGCCACCTTTTCCTTTAAGGTTGTCCTGAAAGGCCAGTCCTACCAAGAAGCTTTCCCATCCGCTCTGAGTTACTGTCTCGTGTCAGGTCCTGTCTCTCTTGGACTGTAAGCATTTTCTGTGCCTGTACCATGCTATAACACTCACTGTTTAGAATAAAGAATACCTCTTGACTGCTCTTTCTCTCTCTTTTTTCTTTGTATGGCTTTAGTACCTGTGTCCTGTCCACAAGTGCGTTGTGCATCTGTCCTCATTGCTAGCTCTGTGGTCGAGCTTGCTACCACAGCTCTATCCGTAGTCTTTTGGGGATGGCTCTGCTCTTGTTTTTGTTCCCCAGTACCCTTCTTTGTTTCTTACAGCCACGGAGACAAGCTTTTCTGCCTAAGTAGGAGCTGAGCACATCCAGGGCTACATGATCTCCTGTTGTTTGCAATTCRGGTGCATCTGATACAAGGCTGGCCTTTCTCCAGCTTTGTGCAGAGATGTCCTGGACTGGCAAGTGGCTGGACTGCTGCAGCAACTGAGGAGAACAAGGGAGGAACCTTGCAGCCAAGAATGGAAGCAGCTGATATGGAAAGATCTGCATTTCCTAGTGCAGTATGGAAAACAAAAATACAGAAATGCAAAACCGAAAATGGGCAGAAATGTGTCACTGAAAATTCAAGAAGATGTACCTTTGAGGAGAAGGTACAGAAGCTGGCTTAGCAACAGGACTCTCTTCAGAGATGGATGCCCAGGAGAACTCTACAATTYGAGAAGGTGCCCTGGACATGTCCATCCCTTGCTAGGGCTAGACCTGCACACGATCCTTTCATCCTGTGAGTACAGCAGGGACCGAGTTCTGACTGACCGAGTCCCAGGTGGGTCCTACCTCCTTCCTGGCTCACTGCCAGCCATTCTTGTCCTATTTTTTTGCTTGAAACTGCTACTTTGGTCTGTTTTTGGCACTATCAATGTACATGGTGACCATGTTGCTCCACACTCACATGGAAGTTACAGGATGGGCTCAGTTTTTGTACCCTTACTGTGACTCTCATTGCAGGTGATGCAGGACCACCCTACCAGAAAGCAAAGGAGACTCCTTTCCATGCCAAATGAGCAGCTAAGCTCGCATGTGGCATGTGCAGAAGTTAGGTCTGGAGACAAAAACTAGGCCAAGTTATGCCTTGTTGGTGGACAGGCCTGGGAGGAGGATCAAACAGCTCTCAATCCCTTGGGCTTTCTGCAGTGATGTGCAGGAGTAGACAGAGGAGAAGAAATACGTATGGAAGTCTGGCCCTCCTCCATGAGGAGCCTGGAGTTTTCATCAAAGACAAGTGAGACCTGCTGCAGGGTTGTACTTGACATCTCTGGGCTCTAATGAATTGAATGTAGATACTGGAAAGAAGTGGGAAAGAGGGTCACATATTGTAGGTAGAGGCTTTTATCCCTTTCTAGGTGTCACCACAAACTGTTCCTACCTGACATGCTTCCATGGTGACTTCTTTTTCTCCAAACTCTTATTTTAGCATCCAAGAGTGAAAAAGCTGTAGAGCAACCTATAATAACATCCCAAATCTCTTCTGCAGAGTGTTAAGKATTGAGTAATATTTAGGACAAGATTTTTGCATGCCACTGATGTCCCTAGCTGACCTTGAAGACACCTTGAAGTCATTTATCCTCTAATAAAATCTACGTACCTGTATATCTGCTGTTTGGCAGATGGACACTCTTTAGGTTCTGAAGTGCTGAGCTGCTTGTTGGTCATCTGAGGGATACATTGGGTTAGATTTCACCACCAAACTTTCTTCTCCTTAGATCTTTATTGACCCCAATCTGGTGCACATTTCCAGGATATACCCAATCTATGCAACAATCTCTATCCTAACAACCTCTCTACTTACTATATCCAGAACCAGGCTGAAAACCTTCATTTGCATGAGGGAGACCAAATCTCAGACTTGCCAACCTCCTGGGAATGCACTAATTCCTCACATCTTTTTGGAAGACACAAGACTACAGCCCTAATGTACAGCTTCCATTTTTTATTGCTGTTGCCTTTTCGAAAAAATGGAATTGAGAATAGTTTTTGAGTAAAATGTTAAGGCCATTTACCAGGGCAAAGAAGACTTTGGTGCACAAAGGGCAATAATGTACTTAGAAGAAAGAAGTGATTCAGCATATCCTACAACTTAATTGTTAAAGCATTTGCCAAGGAATCGATGAGTTCATATCTTCTGCGGAAGATGAACCTGGATTCTAGGTGAGGGTCCTAACTGGGAAGGTCATTATTCCAAGGAGAAGCGCCGCATCCTCACTTGAATTTCTTGGAAAAGAAAGGACAAAATTCTCTTGTTCCTTTGTGAAAAATGGTCTTTTCTTGGACTTTGAAGCTAAGAAGTCTAACCAGGGCTGGGTTGCTTTTCCTGAGCTAGCAGAAGAAAAATTTCTGCTGCTTTTATTTGCTCTTGAAGGAAACTTTTTACTTTCTTATGCCAGGATTTGACTTTTTACTCTGGTTCAGAGGAGCTCCCAAACAATTAAACTAATTTGAATGAAGATATTTTTGCACAGAAGAGTAAATATTATCAGCCATTTTTTGATAAGAGGTCACCAAAAAGCAAAATTCAAAATCCACAGAGGAACTTGGATCAGACTTGAGCAGATCCTGGATACCTGTGCAGAACAGAATAAACAGAATAAATAGAATAAATAAGGCTGAGGCCTGTTACCATCAGATACAAGGGTTTTTTTGAAAAAAAAAAAAAAACAGACTACTGATGAATTTCTTATTATGACTTTTTCTGCAGTCATCTCAGAGCTGCAACCTGGGTAATGATCTGTCACCTCCAATCCATCCGTTCTCCAGTTTTCACCTTKTCACGGTGCATAATTAACCTCCCCTGCGTTGAGACCTGGGTTTCATCAAGACAACAATTTGCTGCCAACGGTCTGAGTGCAAAGCTCTACAAACTTACACCTTGTCTGGTGTAAGATGACAGTTTGTAAACACTGTCACTTTTGTGCTAAAGACTCAGGATCCATCTTTCCATTGCAGGATCCGTCTTTTCATCCTTGATTGCCCTGGCAATAGATGCTGTGTCCTCCCAGCTCATTTCTCACATCACTGCTGGGCTGCAGGGGCAGCTGGGGCTGGTCCTTTCCTGGCGGGATGCCTGCAATGCTGCTTTGTCCCTGGGCTTTCAGGAGAAAAACAGCATAATTACTTTCCACCCACCCCTGCCAGCTTAAAACAGGTTCTGAATGAGCTTTGCTGGGAAGGACAATTGCATGATTATCTTTAGCCCGATCTCKCATGAAATGCAAACAAAGAGGAAGCCAGGGGACGGGGATGGCACCTGGCTTCTTTCTGCTCCAAGAGGACTCATAAGAAAAGAGCCTGCGGATTAAAACTGGGAAGTATCCGTCATTCAAACACACACCAGCTATCGTGGCAGTCTCAACAGCAATGTATTGCACTGAGGCTGCTGCAGGAGGAGCTGCCCYGAATGTTCCCCTGATCTCCTGGATCTGCAGTGCTGGGGACTCCTCCTTCCCAGGGACAGGAACCARTAGGTAGGAAGAACTCAACTGTTTTTCTACACAGTTTATCTCCTAYACAGTGATCATTGGGTACACCGGTCTTGTTGACCTCTGCCAACAGCTTCTGGCAGCAAATCTGTCTTCACTATAAGCATGAAGGGCAGGATGAGGGTGAGTATTTGAGCAAAAGCTGTCCTGCTGTGGCTCTTCACATGGTCCTGTCTCACGAGTCTTTCAATGATGAAGGTTAATCTCACATGTCTGGGTTGCCCATGTTACAAGCCAGGGAAATGGTGACTTGCATCTGTTCTCCTGGTCAGGCTGTTGCACAGCTCTGAGCTGGAATCATTCCTGACACAAAGCCAAGGCCAGGCTAGGGGAAGAAAGTCACCTCCACAGCCCCTTCATGCACTTACCATGCAAAGCTGAGCAGTTTTCTCCTGCTTCTCCACCTCCTTCCTGCAGCCTTACATATCCCTCTCCATCCATAGCAGTTCTCAGCCCTGGAGATCTTCCTTCTCTTTCTGTCACCTGATGAAGGTGGATTCCTTCACAACCCACAGACCTTTCTTTCCTGGTCTCTGCTGCACCTCAATAAGACCCATCCTTCTCTCCAACACTCATTCAGAGATCCTCCTAAGAGCACCCACCCAAGCTTTAGGGCCATGTCCTCCTGTGCTTCTGCCCAAGTCTAGAGCAAATCTCCTCTCCAGGAGTTGTAATTTCTCTGTAGCATATGAAACTAGATCCTCAGCAACTGAAATGTGATGCACCTCTCTYTACCCTAAGAAGAGAACTAGCTCCAGAGCTGATCCCAACATGGATCCAATGCTTTGGTTCTGCCGGCACCTCCTAGTGTCTCCTGGGGACACAGAGCTGGAGGGGTGCTCTTAAGTGAGACCTCAGCATATATTAGCTGGGCTCTCTGTCATTCTGGTTGCTTTAATGGTCGCCAGGCATTTCCTGAGCAGCAGGAAAAGACTCTCCTGTGTTGTAGGGCTACCTTGAGGGACATGAACTGCTTCTTCTTGAGACAATTTTATGGCGAGGTGCTCTTTCATTGCAGGTTATAATCAATTGGCAAGCATTTGTCATAGCTGACCAATGRGCCTGATCCTGGTCCCATATGAACCAGGGCCTGAGGAAAAAGTTAAGAGCTTTGGCCCTCTGAATTCTGTAGCCTTCAGCTGCATATCTTCCATGGGATTTGGACCTTCTCCTTATGGGGAACAGAACCAGGCTCATTGGTCATCCTGAGAACACACAAACACATATGGGCTGCATGGGGAGCATTCCTCAGGCTGAGGTGCCACGGGGCAAATTCTGGCTCGGGAGATGCGTTTTGCTGTCTTACACCACCTAGTTGCTCTAACAGCTTTGCAATGATGCTCTTTCTCTACTTGCAGAACCCCTGAGAAACCCACTGGTGCTATAGACCAAGAATCAAGTACCTTAGAGCAGGAGCAGCGCGCATGAAGTCAAGCGTTTTCTTCTGAGCGACGGCTGGATCAAACGTATAGTCTGCATGAAATGTGTATCGTCTGGCTGGCACACAATAAAGATGATGATCAGAGTTGAACAATATTTTCTCTTGTCTCAGGCACGGAGAAAGTTGCTGTCACCTGGATGTGTATGATGCAGTTAGCATGACTGTGCCTTGATTTATATTCAGTAAAGTCAGACAAAGAAAATGGGTGCTTTTATTCATAGCTGTGATTTGCCATTGAGTTTGATGGTCCCTCTCATGTGCACTGGCAACAGGGAGATCAGATTCATGTCCGTAGCTCATGGAAGTATCATACTGGACTCCAGAGGTTATCCTGGATGCCTAATTGATAGGATTAGCAGCTCTTTTCAAAATCCTTGGAGTGTTTACATGCACTCTGATTTCTTAACCACCATCAGGAACACACGTTTGGATGTGACCAAGCTAAGCATGCCCCGTGCAACATTTGGCAAAGAAACTGATCTCCTTGTCTTCTTATGGTAGCTAAGAGCATCTCAGGCATTTTTTTCTGAGCATTTAATCACTGATTTGTTCTGCCACTTACAGCAAATCTGAGGCAAGGCACCGAAGCTTAATGGAAAGTTGGCATTTCTCCTCCATATTCTTAAAAAATGCTTGGTTGAAAAATTGTGAAGTACAAACTGGAAATGTCACAGGAGCAATGCAGCCAATTCCTAGGATTAGTTACTCTAATTATTTTATATCTACATCCCTTTCCTTTCCTTTCCTTTCCTTTCCTTTCCTTTCCTTTCCTTTCCTTTCCTTTCCTTTCCTTTCCTTTCCTTTCCTTTCCTTTCCTTTCCTTT